>NC_039262.1:2294147-2416876 GCF_003368295.1 Carassius auratus | reverse complement strand
CTAACAATGGAATCCATTAGCACCTGGATGTCAAATTTATCTACAAACCAAACTACTGCAAGCTCAGCATTGTAGTTCTCCTATCCTGGTGAAAGCAGTATTGACAGAGTACATCAGGTGAGTTTGATGGCAATCATCTCACATCCACGCTCTAATTGCAAACTGCCTCTTAGACATCCAGAACAGTCCAATAGTGTGCTAATTTGAAGTGCTGGGATGAAAACAACGCAATAGCCTGGTAAAACATTAATCCACCTACATAGAGAAGAAAAATAAACCCATCAAGGTGATCACAACAGCCCAAAAAGTTGTAGTTTAACCACCAGCTATGAAAGACTCCTCTCAGAGCTGTAGTGTTGGGTTAATGATCATCAGAGACAATGCCAAACTGGAGCTGCTCAAAAATAACTACAGAAACATTTCAGTTTAAATGATCATTTAGAAAGAAAACTTTACCTTCTTGACCTACAGCATCAAAAATGCCACTTTTAAACATGAAATCTATTAAATTAACACAAAACTGTTGAATAACCAGTAACTGTTATTTACACAAGCAACAGATTTCTGTTTTCTACACAGAACCACGATCACTAGCATTCCTAAACCACCACAAAATGCTGTTAAAAAATTCTCTCATGCAATTGTCTCCATAAATAAAGACATGCTAAACCATTAGCAAAAAACAAGAACAAAGTTTAAGCTAAAAAATAATAGGCATACCTAGACTTTTGACTATTAATCTGATTTTGCTCTGCATGTAGACACCTTTACCAATGTCCTGGCAGGTTCAACACATGCGTTTGGGCATTAACACTAAATAGATTACATGATAAAAAACATTTTATATCTTATACAAGTCTCTCTCTATTTTTTTTTTTAGGTTGTAAAGTTATAGAACAAGCTGGTTTTCAATAGTTATTTTTCAACAACAGTCCATCTTTGCTCAAGAAAAAGTTAACCCAAGCTTTTCACTTCACAAGACGTTAATTGATGGAACAGGGTCATGTGGTTTACTTGTGAATTATTGCGATGTTTTTAATCAACGGTTAGGAATCTCATTCTAACAGCACCCAATACATCTTGGATGGCCTGAGGGAGGATAAATTTAAGCAAAATTTCATTTTTGGGTAAACTATTCTTTTAAAAATATAAGCCAAAATAATAATAATAATATAATAATAATAATCATCATCATCATCATCTACTATAATAATCTACCGGCAATAAACCTACCGTATAAGATGTAGCCTACATGAAATGTGAAATGAATCGATAGTTGGTCAATGTCCTGATTTTTACGTTTCTTAAAAGTTAACATTTATAAAAACTTAGTCCCTTAGTCATATACATATAATCTATACCAGCAAGGAAACAAGTCCAAACCGGCTGGATCATAACACACTCTACATTCATATGCCTTAAATAGAACAGGTGATAGAAAAAAAAAAGCTCTGACGACCAAACTGATAAGCAAAGCTGTGAGAAAAGATAGATTTAAAACCAAGAGAAGATGATGAATCATGGAATTATGTTCGCTCTCCACCTCCCTGGTTAATAACGGGGTGAGGCTGAGTTCATTTGTTAATCATCTGCACAAATGCACAAAGCAATGAGACGACTCGGCCGGGTCAGCCTGCGGGTCAGGATATGAGCGGCGTACAGGAACAACATCAAGGTCTCTCTCTCTCTCCAAGTAGTATTTGCTTTCCCTAGAGCAATATGGTGAGGTCCTAGCCAGAAGGTGCATTTGTGTGAATCACTGTGGATTGAGATGCCAGGACTCCTGCCTGAAGGTCATTAAAATGAAGCTTTTCACTTATATTTTATATGTGCACAAGAACAAAAGTATCAAGTCAATGAACGAGACTTACGCAAAACCAAAAGTAACAAACTTTGAAGTAACAATAAACATTTTTCTGTACCTCTATATAGTGAGGTATAATATATAATAAAGTGAAAAACAACATTACTAACTACACTGAACAGTTATTGTTAAATATCGTAATATTTCTAATATGGAGCACCAGAGTTTTTTGCTGCTGCCAGGCCACAAGCTCTGAATCAATGCATCAGGAGCCGCAGGGACGTGTTCTTGCTGTCATCCCTGTAACCCAGGTCAACTAATGACTCCTTAATTCAGCACTTCCTGCATGACAAGCCAAAGTGCTCAGCAGGACGAGAGAGGGGAAAAAAATAGTGAAAGGATATACTGAAGGAATGAGAGGCTGTTCTTCACTGGCGAGACTCGACTATGAAAAAGACATTAATGGACTTTTGCAAGGTTTTTGTGCTGATATATTGCAGCTTATTTGCTGAAATAACATGTACGTCACCAGAGGTTTAGCTGAGGCAGATGCTCTGTAGAACTGAGCCAGACCGAGGCAAGATGGAGACCACAAGGGCCCGAGCTTGCGAAGGAGAGGACGTGTCTGCAGACTGCAGTGGGTCAGCTCTGGGGATGAAAGGAGCATGCTTCTGCTGACAAAAAACAGCCATGAATCCCCCCAAAAGTTGGGGTTAGCTTAGGGCATTTGCTGACAGAAAAATAGGTGTAGGACTGGGGTGTATAAAAAAAAAAAAAAAAAAAAAAAAAAAAAAAACAGGTTGACTTTTTCCTGAAACAACAAAATACACAACAGTCAGATTTATAAATAAATGAAAATTGTCAGCAGTTCCTTTTTAGGGAATCAAAAACAAAATCAAAGCTAGAAACTTCATATCTGAAAAATACCTCAAAGAATTGGAATCAGAATTCAAATCAAACCGAATCATTGAATCAAACTGACAATCTGTGAATGGAAATCAAATAGTATAGAAGGTGTACTTAAATTCATCTAAATACCTTTAAAACGTATTAATTTTCACTACAATCTGTTGCAACAAGTCAAACAGAAGCCAAAAGCGACCAACAGAATGGTTTGTTGTGGTCATGGCTGATCGGCGAAATCTTGAATGAGATGGTTGAACCAATTTAGACACGATAAGACTCTCAATCTATTTAAGGGTCTTATCTTAAAGTGGTGCTGATCTCCTGCTGGGCCTGCAGTTCTGATGAAATTCCAGTTATCACTTAAAGATTAGCATAACATCTGCCACCTCTCTCTCAGAGAGCTCTGCTATCAGTTAACCGAGACAGTTTGTGAACTACACGAACCAGAAGTTCTCTCTGTAACAGCTTGGATTTCTGCGGTCTAATAAAGCAGAGATAAATCTGTCAGACCCCGAGACTTTTCCAACCACGCCTCTCAACAGAGCCAGATTTACAGGTCTCCGGATCTCCTCATAACCAAAAAACATCTTCTCGGACATGATGACAACGTCTAGTCCTACTTCACGAGGTTCATCCGGGGCAGACGTGGTTGACTGCCCTAGACAGCTGGTGTGGTCCATCTGATGGACCACAGTGGACTTTTAAAAGAACATAAACACATATATGAAGTCTCCACATGGTTCGGCAGCAAAAAAAGGAGAGCTCTGCCCTTCTTCCTTCAACATCCTGACAAATGAAGCACAGCTCTGACAGATATTCACAAGGGGGAAGAGCCAGCCCATTTGCTGAGAGACCATTAACCACAGCAGCTTGTAATGCCATTAGCTCAGTGTGCTTTGTTAAACAGACAGACATCCTCGTCCAGGTCATATAAGACGGATTCACAAGCTGTGTTGGACCGCTGCCCCTGAGATGATTTTGGCAAAAACTGCAAAAAGACAGACAACAGTTTCAAGCTGAGTACTTAAGATATCAACATAATGATTCCCAGATATTATCAAACATCACTACCACAGTGCAAAACTGAATGCCTTTACCCAAAATCTCTTATTTCATAAAATAAACAGTATACATCAAAATTGTTATTTAAACAAAACAAAAAAATTACCTTCAAATGTGAGAAAATTTATAAAATACTATTAAAAAATAACAGATGGTTCTGACTTGTGTTTTTCCAAATGTCATGCACAAAAAAAATGAAACAAATGAAACTGGTTCAATTTTAATTGTATGCTGATTTTAAGAACCTATCAAGATACTTGGTTAAAATCACAGTGACTGACAATGGAAATGTCAGGTAGTTACGCAGAAAGCCCAACACTACTTGACCTGACAGGTGTCTCTAGAGCAAAAATGTCAACAATTATTAAACTGTTTTAAAGAAACGCTTTTGAGACACTTGTCTTAAACCTGATGACAGCGTTTCCAATAAAGAGCCTGTTTCACATCAGTGTCCGTAATGAATTCCAGATGCAAGCTGTCATCTCTCATGGACTCATGTCCTTCGTCTCACACCCGCCCCTCTGATTATTGAAGGCGTTAGTGCTCAGCAGGAGTAGCACAGCGGAACCAAAGCATCTTTCTAAGTAAATATTTGATGATGGTGATCATTGCATGACTACGTACTGACTGACAACTGTGTAAAATTATATCAGAAACTTCCTGTAAACACACAAACCACAACCTTTTAATAACACATGCATCACCAGAAAGCACAGAACAGGACACAATTTGAATATCTTACTCCTTGTTTTAAAATATACATGTAGAGGTGTGCAATATGATGATTTTTTAATCATGGATGATAAAAATTTCTCCACAATCTGCTTTTGAAGAAATATCACAGTATCATGCTACAGCGCCACATTCATTCACATCAGTGATAACTCAGCGGTACAGTTACTCTCACAGGACACTGCACTTACTCGCAGTTACAAAAGTACATTATTTGTGTGCGTTTTAAAGCCTTGCCAGTTAAACATTTAATTCAAGTTTATTCATGTCACGAAGCATGCACGCACCTAAAAACCCTGTCAAACATTCCTGATTAAGTTACTGGATTAAGTTATCTTTTGTACTAATATGGTCAAAACACACAAGGTTTACATATAGACTCAGTTGGTTATGTCTAAAATTAGGGATGCACGATAATATCGGCACAACATCGGTATCGGCCGATAAAAGCTTAAAATGACCATTATCGGTATCGGCCGATATGAATATTTCTGCCGATGAGCCAAACCGATATTCTCCAAGTGAAATAATTGACCTGTTTTTCAGATGTGAATGTCTGTCTACATTTGTAAAATAATACATTTATGGTAGAATCAGTACAGAAGAGATACATGGATTTCTCTTCAGTAAAATTAAAGTTTAAATATATCAGTATATATTTGTAAATATATCAGTATATATTTGTATATATATCGATATCGGTATCGGCATCGGCCAAAATTATTTAGAAAATATCGGCATATCGAATATCGGCCAAAATCCAATATCGTGCATCCCTATCTAAAATGAAAGTAAATAGTTAAAGGGACCGTATTAAACATGCTTCCGACTGTCATTAAAGGGATAGTTGACCATAAAATAACATTTCTGTCATTATTTACTCACATGTTGTCCCAAACCTGTATTAATTCTTTCTTGTGCTAAACACGAAAGATATTTTGAAAATGTAGGTAACCAAACATTTGCTGGTCCACATTGAATTTGATAGTAGAGTATTGAATAACCTAAATTGTGGACCAGCAACTGTTTGGTTTTCCATGTTCTTCAAAATACCATTTATGTTCAACAGAAGACAGAAACTCATTCAGGTTTAAAACAAATTTTGACTGAGCGAATGATGGTAAAAAAATGTAATACTTTATTTTTGGGTGAATTATTCTTTTAAATGTTAATAAAACCAAAAAATCACTCAATAGGCTTGAATGAAAAACTTTAAGAACTTGAAAGGCTTTGTCTTTATAATATAGAAATTTGTTTGGCTGTAATGCTATTGCAAAATAGAAAAACCAACATGACAAGAATTGTGATAAAATCGTGAATCATGATATGATATTTTTGCCATATTATCCACCCCTATATACATGCATCTGTCATTCAATAACACAATGTCCGCCCTTTAATTTTCAGTCTGCATTGGTGAAGTAATTACCATATGTAATTGAGCGGGTAGGCATTATTTATCACCTCAACAACTGCAGTGTCACAAATCAAAGATGACCAATACTTAACCGCGATGACAGGTGCAATAATAAATGGGAAGACCAAGGTTAGGCCATGACAGTACAGTAGCAGCATTGTAACCGGAGCGATCACGAGGGTGCCGCACCATTTACGGTCTCCTGAGCTGGAGTAATTTACACCAGTCCTGAAATCTTCCCACAAGGCCACTGAGCCTGATGAAAACTGCCCCTTCAGCTCAAACTGGCAGTAAATTGAGGGGAGGAAATAGTTCCGGGCAGTTAAATAAAATCCAGCAGTTAAGTGGCAGAAGATTTAAATGCCCGACCGATCACAGAATGGGAGTTTTTCCCCCCTTGACACTTGCGATTCAGACATGAGTCATGAGAGGGAACAAGCATCCCTCCCATAAAATCCTGTTGAAGACATACCATAGCATTATGGCTGAAAAAATTAAAAACACCAACCTGTGGTGTGACAGGACAAGGGATAATCAGACAAGAAAATTACACAGTCCAGAATACAGTCAACGTGAAATCATGGGTGTTACGTCACGTAAACACAGCCATAAAACAAGGTGTAGCTGTCTAGGTGGTTCTTGTAAAGGTCACATATAAATCTATTTCAATGTCTTTTTAAATCAAAATATCATCTAGAAATAAACTACATGTAATCATATGAACAACCAGTCAGTACGTCAATCTAATTAAAGGTTCAGAAGCTTTAAATACACAAAACTTGCTTTGTTTTGAGACAGAAATCACTTTAAAGTAAAGATAACTTGCAGTTCAGTAAATGAGTCAGATTCAGTGACTGCTTTGGTGGATTCAATGAGTTAATTCAGTCAAGGACTCATCAGAATGATTCCAGTTTGACTCTTTTTAAAGATTCATTAAAAGATAAAATTGTAATCCTCAGCAATAGAGATTTTAACCAACCCTTAAAGATTATGTGGCGCTGAAGACTTAGCATCATCAGCTTTGCATCACAGGAATAGAAGATACTTTAAGTTACACTCAAATGGAAATGCGTTATCTTAAACTATAATATTGCACAGCTGTTTTACTTTATTTTTGATCCATGAATGCATTAAAGATTTAATTAAGAAACTCGAATATGAATGTTTTAACTAATAGTGATAGCAATGCAAGCCTTAGCAAGCACTAAAACGCATTTAGATGTCCCACCGAAATTCACCCCCAAATACCAACTAGAGAGGCCTGTGCCAAAGAATGGTGGTGCACAGAGAGAATAGCTGGGCCTGACAGAAACCAGTGATTGTTTTTCACAAGACACCATTCAGCTCTGTCTAACAGTCTAAGCAAGTGACAGCCAACTGGGACAAACACTCTCTATCCTAACTGTATAGACAACCAGGCACAAAACGTGCTTTCTAAACCGAGCTTCACTGGTGGAATACATCACAGTCTCAGGGTGGTAAAAAAATAAAGGCTGTTCTTCTGAACTTTCTGTTCCTCAAAGAATCCTATAGAATTCTACCACTGTTTTTAACACTGATAAGAATAAGAAGTGCTACCAAATCAGCATATTCGAATTATATCAAAAGGATTGTGTGACACTGAAGACTCAAGTTATGATGCTGAATATTCAGAAAATTCAATTTCAAAATATATTAAAAAAAGAAAACGGTCATTTTAAATTGTAATAATATTTCACAATATTACAGCTAAATAAAAGGTATTTTTAATTCAAATAAATGCATATTGTGAAAGCATAAGACTTATTAGTCAGAAATTTTTTACAAGAGTGCATGTGTCATCAACTTGTTCAACTTGTGACAAACACACACACACACACACCAAGGCCTCTAAATTATGTAACAGCACAGAGTCCAATTACATCTGCTTTGAGCAGACTTGTACATTAATGGGAAAACTAACAATTTATTTAATTATTAATCATTAGTCATTAGATAAATGATTAGTTTTCCCATCCCCTCAAATTCATATTTTCATTCCGAAGCCTTGTTTAAGCAACATTAACACGCAGTACGAGACTAAACAGTGAACTTTGCAAAGAGGTGTAACTCTAGCTGCGTTTAAAACTTTCATTATTTCACACACTGGCACGATGAGCTACTCGTACAGTAAATGGACATGATGACTAGAGAGGGGAATTGAACCCACACACCGAGGGTGTGCCTGCCGTTCACTTTAAATAGTTTATAAACAAACACCACTCTTCATAAATGCATGTCAACAGCAAAACCGATCTGACACCTCCTTCCCTGCTTGTCCGTGGAAGCCAGACTTCTCATCCCATATGGAAGTGATTTTTTCAAGCAGGATTTCCCCCAAGTTTCACGCCAAGTGCTACGCCACCCATCAGAACCAGACAGCGTACAGAGGCCCATTAGATACCGAGCCGTCCGAAAGCCAATCACATCGCCACACCTACGGCTACCACCACCCACCAACCAGTCCGCAAAACCACCCAGACGGCCCACAAACCTCGTCTGTCCCTGCATCTGTCGCCCGAGACAGCACCCACATCATGCTTTTAACATCCATACGTGTGATTTCAGATTGGGCAGAGCAGGTTTCATAAACAGAAACAGATGAAGTGAAGACATCTGTGCAGGGAGGAGCTGCCTTTCATGTCAAAAGACGTACTATGGGGCCGAAATCCCTGTCTAGTTCAATAAACATCTGAGGGGCGGTGTTGTGCTTGGAAACTCTCTCCTGCAGAGGTCATCTCACATACATGCATTGTCTACTTGTTACAATATTATTGCTCTCTGTAGGTAATGTCCCAACCACCCCCACGGGGCCCTAGTGGGGTGGAGAGCTACAACGGAAAGGCCCGGACAACTGCCAAAGAAAGCACTTTCTCCGCTCAGGTACAGTCGTTACAATGCTGAGAAAAAGACATGCAAATTCAGGCTGGATTAAGACTTAAAAAAAAATGTAATGGACTAAAACACAAGATTGTTTATAGTAGGGCTGCATGATATAACATTTCAGCATCGATATCATGATGTGCACATCCAAAAAAGTAACAGCGCAAGATGTGCAAGGTTTAGAATACTGATCATTATATTTATTTATCCTTATTTTCCTTGATATGTCACGCTGCCCCACGCAGCAAAAGTCAGAGACTGTCTACACTGGACACGACAAAGCAACCATTGCAAATCTGTTTTTTGAACTTCGCGTCAGCACGTCATAAAAAAAAAAGTGGGATTCACTGTTGGGTATGTTGATCCGTACCACATTCAGTGTAGACAGTGCTGAGCCGTCTAATGTATTTTGTCATGTCGCGCAACGCCACTCGCTCTGTGAGAGCCACATAAAGGTAAACAATTGAGAAATATAATGGATAGTATATTGGTTCACAGCAGTTTAATATTCCCGAGGCTTTCTGGTTCACCCAAAATCACTTTTGTAGCATTTACACTTTTTATTTATTTTTATTTTATTCAATGAAGAATATGCAGCGTTATTTTACATTTAACTATTCAATTTCAGTTCCTGGATACGGTTAAGACTTACCTGAAAAATATAAAGCACTGTTTATTTAATTTCTTTTATTTCATACATGTTTGTCATTGGTTTATTTTCTATGCTGATTTAATTGCCTACAAAATCACCCCGATTAAGGCTAGGCAAATAATCAAATGCGATTTTCATGCATATCTCGTCAATAAAGTCGGTTCTGTGATTAGTAGTAAATCTCCAGCACGTAAATGCTGCTCCATCTGACAGCACATGCTAGAGATTTACTACTTATCACAGAACTGGCTTTACTGATGAGATGTACATGAAAATTGCATTTGATTTTTTTTTTTTTTATGGCAATATTGCAGAAAAAAAAATATCACAATGTGAGTTTTTTCCAATATCATGCAGCCCTAGTTTATTGGCCTTATGGTGGTCTCCATACACTATATACATATATTAAACCACTCTAAACATCCACAATGTTATGAAACCATGACAGTTAAAACAAAAGGAGGGCAACAAATTATTTTTCTTGCTACTTGTTATTGCTAATTGTTATTGCTAAGTTTTTACACTTTTTTAAAATGTTACAAGTTAACACACTTAAATTACTAAATAAAAAAAAAAAGTCAAAAGGATTTCATTAAAATGAAAAACATGTTCTTTAGTCTTAAGTTTAGAAATCCAAACAACATTTCAGCATTTGCTACGACCTGAGCTGCTCTGAGATAATGAAAACACAGGATCATGATCTGCTCATGTGTAACACAAAGTTACACAGAACATGCATTTAATTCAGTAGCAGCCATATCAACGATGGTTTTATTTCGAATAATAGTCCAGGCCTACAAAAAAATGTTCACTGGAAACACAAAATGTTTTTCTCACTGAGATCCTGAAAGCATTTAAAAGCCAAATGAGGCTATTTGGGAAACAGAACATCCTCTCGGAGTGCTTTGGTTCTTCTGGGCTAGTCTGAACCATCAGTCATTAGGCGTTTCCTGGGCTGTGATTTAGCAGAGCACTTTCAGACAGCGAGTAGCTGATAGGGCCGTCCCTGTTCTCTGTCCCATGAGAGCAGGAGGCCTTTCTGCTGTGGTTGAACTCTCATTCCAGTGTTATCTTAAGGCCCGCACACACACTCACAGGATGGCTGTGCTTATCTCCTCTGTCCAACACAAACAGAGAGCTGACGCTGTGGTCATTTTCCCTCAACCCTTCTCAGCAGCAGAGCTGGGCACCCATAATTCAGCAGAGATTACAAGTGCTGAGGTCTAAGCATGTTTTTTTTTCTCATATGCATGGCCACACTAAATCGGTAGAGGTTTTTCTGCACTCATTCTGAGAAAAATCCTGTAGAATGCCATGAAAGGAATTTAAATATGATAAAGTAATTAAACATAACACTATGGTCTTATTCTTAGCTAAAAGTATTCTCAAAATAGGCACTATATTTACAATTTATTACATAAAAAACAAACATGTATTTATTATACAATTTATTACATATTTAATAAAATTATACAAACAAATACTAGACAAAATAGTGAGTAGGGCCTATATATCATTAAATACATCCATCTGCTGCTGAATGAGGCTGTAGAATCAGCTATGAGATTTGCACAAAGAATATTTTCAATGCAACATGGATTACAACAACAGTGATATCACCCAGTACAATACGGCCTGATTGAGCTTTATTTCACTATTTTGCACTCAAAACAGCGCTAATGTAATGGTGCAGCCACTATGCTGTACCATGAACCTTTCGACAAGCTGTAATGATGTCATAGCCACACATTCTATGATGCAACATTCCTCAGTCCAACCAAATGTAAAGTTCTATTGTGCTGAACTATGGACAGGAACACTACAACTCACAGTTTCCAAGATAATATACATTCACAATCATATGGGGAGCGTGAACGAACCCACACAATGGATAGTGAATGCACACCCAGTTTCGACAGAGTGAGGATGTTTAAACCTAATGAGTCTGACCACACAGAAAATAAAACAGGCCCTGAGTGTCACTGAACGAACTGAAAGCGTGGAACATTCCAGAACAATGAAAAGGGGCCAATGTGTGCCTCAAACATGGAATTTCCACTTGCTTAGTTTTCCTTTATTATGTGAAAAAAAAAGGTTTATTCCCATCGACCTACTTATATGACATTATAACTAATCTCTCCAACATTAATTTTTACTTTAATTATATTTGGATTAAATTTTAATCGGTATAAAAATCTCTCCATCAAGGACATGACAGCACAGTGAGCACACAATATTACAAAACCATATACTGAAATATAGCTTATGGTCACTCAAAGAAAATTATGGTATTTGAATCATTGAATATAAGAAAAAATATCTAATTTTTAAATATTTATACAAATTTTAGCTTCATTTTATGAAACTAAAATGTTTTGTATACAATATCATCATACTTTTTATACTAGATAGTATTATTTTTACACTAAAAAGGGTTTTTACATAAGCAAATTTTTATTTATAAAAGTGAAGGAAAAATATAGTTACATGATATTACCAATACACTACTGTGCCATGGCACCACCAAAGTACTTTCTGTAACTGTTCTGTAACAAAAACAGGCCTCAAGAATGATCCAGAGCACTTGGACAAGACGTTCCAGTATGCTCGCCAACTGAAAGAGAGAGTTTCTCACTCATGGGAGGACACACGCATAGTGTAACAACAAATGATACATTCCAGACTGTGCAACACGCCGCAAAATATTTGACTAAGCTTTGAGGAACATTTGCACTTTAGAAATAGACTTTAAGAGGGTGTGATAGGTCAGATTTCTTACCACTAAGCACTCAAAACAATACCATCAGAGTGTCCCTCACATGATTTGAGAAATATTCTGCAAACAAAAATCTGATATTAGATGCTCAAATTAAGCGCAAGTATATTCATGGAGTCAGGGGAATAGAAACAGAATTAACTCTAATAAACACACACAAAAAAACTCCTGTGTGTTTTTGTAAATTAATGAGAAAGCACGTTGGAAAGAACAGCGCTAACAGATAAGTCAGCGGCTCTGAAAAGCCGTCTGATCCTGTGAGGTCACCTGTGTATGACTACACACACAAGGACAACGGGACTGCGCACAAAGGGTGTTTGTTGGAGGGAACGATGGCCAATCAGGTCAGCCCTGGAGCAGCCACTGACTGACCATCGGGGCCTCCCGGGAGATTAATAGAGACTGACAGGCCAAGACTAGGGTTGGGATCAGACCTCCCATTCACAGGACATCCATCGAATCTAACGACAGCCATTCAGCACCATGACAATAAGGCGTTTGTGTGCACAGACTGCAGAACCACCTCACAAAAACAACAGGATCAAAGTCACTGAGAGGATGAAGGAAATCTAGGTGCCTTGATCTTCGAATATGTGGTTGGGTGATGCATTTTATGCCTCGATGCAACAAATGCCATAAAAAAAAAAACATCTACTTGGTAGTCCATTTTATATCCAAAAGACAAAAAAAGTTCAAGTCTTTGGCTACATCCACATGAAACTACCACACTAAAAATGGAGAAGAAGACTTGGACTATTCGCAAAAACCTTGTGCACGGTATACAAACAAACATGGATGGAACAATACATTTATTAATCAGTGTTAACGTTAGTTAAAAAAAAGACAACCGTTCAGTGTTTGTTCATGTGTTTGTTGCTGTTATGTGACGTAGCGGTGTCTGACCAGGGCCGAGGCATGGGCAGATGACATAACTTCAGAAAATATTTAAACGTGATTACTGTCAGTAATCATTTATTAATCAAATATCAAACCAGCTGCATAGAATTGACATCAAATGTGATCCTTTGTTGACAGCCTCTCATGCTGAACTTGCACAACAGGGCTGATGAGCTGTTTTCTGCCTCTAGCTGGGAAATGAAATCCTTTCCTGCAGAAGGGAGGGTGAAGCACATGTATGTGTGAGTGGAATGTAGTCACAGTACGAGGAGGAAAAGCATGAGAGTGGAATACAATGATTCCGACAGGAACCCCACCCTCCGCACCACGTGAGGCCACTTGTTATGATTCGAGATGCAGCCTTTGCACAGGAGCTCAGTCAACGGCTGCAGGTTGAGAGGAAAACACCAGCCGCAGTCTCAGCAAAACCTGAACATCTGCGTCACTGTCGTTTCTGCAGGAAATCACAGAGATCCATAAACCCTGATTTCTTCATAAAAAGATTTTGAATAATAAATGAAAGCCAAATGACTCTGGAACAGATCAGAACTCCAAGAAGATTTAGGCAATTGTTAAATGATGATATTTTAAAGACCTTGTGAAATCAAAATCTTGTAGCTTTTAGTCCATGTCTCTTCTCTTTGAGCATATTCGACATGCTAGTGAACACCTAAAAGTTGGCAAAATTAAGGATTAATTCAGCCAAATAGAACAAAACATTAAGAACACATAGCATAAAGGCCATTGGAAATTTGAAACAAAAACGCTTTGCCCCGCTTTTCCTGCTTTAACAGGAAACACATCAACACTGTGCCTGAACCATTTCATGGGAGTTTTTAAATTGATGGAGAACATTTAAGACAACAATAAAAAGCACAGGTATTCTCAATGAACCCAAAAGCGCATTATAAACTTTAAAATTACTGGATTTTTAAATTACTGCTAAAGGAAACCTCGTGAGTTTTGTAAAAATGCCACTACAGTGCAAACTGCAGTACATTCCCCAAAAAGAGAAGGAAATGCAGGCTCAGACTGTGCACATATAAAGGCACCAAAATCACCATGGAGATGATTTCCCAGAGAGCCACACGCTGTTGAGGTGACAAGCCTCATAATGTCTAACACAACATTTTTAGACCCATAAAATGTTGCATTTTCTTAGCTTGTGCACCTCATTAAACACAAAAACCTGACTCTCTGATGCCCTGAGAAATCAGAATTAATGTTCATATAATGCAGTATGTGATTATAATCCACCAGAAAACACTGTGTACTAATGCAGTGCTTGTTCTGCAAAGAGGTCACGCAGTATAAAATGACACAAGATGATGGTTTGTACACAAGAACACTAATGCTTTCAAACGCTACATAGCAAAAAAAAACCCAACAACAACAAAAAAACCATATGTAAACATGCAGAGACACTATCAATGACATAATATCAGATCTAAAGTAGTGTTGTCACAACAACTTCAATAAGATACCAGACTAAATTATCGGAATACTACTACTTAACTGATACCACGACAAAAACTAAAAAGAACAAAGTAACTGAATAATAAATCACCCACATGGAAATTATATTTGGTTATTTTGTTTAATGAATTTAAAAAAAAAAATTCTCACTTGACTAGCGCTAGATGATTATCATTGACCTCAAAGTGCCCCATCAAACTCAAATTATGAAAAAGTTAATGTGTAACAAAACAAAACTAACACTTCACAATAACATTATATGAATAATCTTGTACTAATACCTAAATTAAATATAACTTTTATATGAACTAATGAGGAGTTAAGGCATGAAGCAATCAAGAACTGACCTTAACCACAACATGAGTCATATGAATTAATGTGTGAATAACGACTGACTACACGTTCCTTAGTTAATGCATTAATTAACACTTTGGGGTCAGTTTTCACATTTATTATTTATTTGATCTTTGTTGTTAAAGGGGTCATATGACAATGCTAAAAATAACATTATGTTGTGTATTTGGTGTAATGCATTGTATTTATTTAACATTTACCATTCAAAAAAAACACATTATTGTCCACATATCGTACGTTATTGTTTGTCCTCTCTGCATCACCTTTCTAAAATGCATTGATTTTTACAAATCTGATCGTTCTGAAAAGTGAGGTGTGTTCTGACTGGCCAGATATCCAGTGAGTTGTGACTGGTTGAATACCTCAAGCATGTTACATTAAAGTTATCATTTACTTGCATTTCATATAGGGTTTACATTTTAATTTTAAAATATATATATATATATATATATATATATATATAAATATGACATGCAGTTGCATCAAACAATGGTGTAAACATCATTCAATGTAAATTGTGATAATCGTGATTAATAATTGCAATTACAATTTTGTACAGTACAATAATTGTGCAGCCCAAACTGTAAGTACATATAAATATAGTACTTTAAAATAAAGTGAAACTGAATCTCTCTTTGGGTTTGAGACTTTAACCTTTGCATCTTTACTTTATGGATCTTATATATGCACGAACAGCTTGTAACACTCCAATGACAAAGGAAAACTTGAAATCGCATCATATGACCCCTTTTATAATAAGAGCACAGATCCAAGTAACAAACAATCAAACCATGCAACACTACCATTAACAAGTGCAAATGACCACTACACATTGAGTTAAATTGTTTGCTTCAACCATGAGAAAGCAAAAGAGAAATCCTGCACACTCAAATATTTTCCCATGTCCCAAGTGACACTGAACTGTCACCTGCTGGGAACAGGCCAATCAGGTTAAGCAAAGATACTACCATGGGAAAACCTGATTTGATTACTATTTCACGTCACCTTTATCTTGTGCTATGCATTCTTAGTAAAAACTGCAGGCTTACTCTCTGAAGGTATACACTTTGGGACACTTTTCCAGTTTTTAAGCACAAAAAAGACAACAGTTAAACCTTCCAGTAAAGCCTTTCTGCAGCTCAAACAGTAGAGCATGGTGCTACTAACAATTCCCAAGTCATTGGTTCGATTGCCAGCTGATGAACAACGCAAGTCACTTTGGATAAAAGCATCTGCCAAATGCATAAATGTACACTGATTATTATGTTTAACTGCCTAATAATCACATGTAGAATATTTCATCATTTTCTGCTTTCAGATGCACTTATAACTAAATTATTCACCACTTACCACTAACATAACCTGCATTTGTAACAAATTATGAATGTTACCAGTTTTATTAGTATTTTACATAAACTTTTATTTTAATGATGCCTAAAATTAAAAGTGTTCTGGAATCAGAAACCCAGAAGCACAATCTAGTGCATCACAATTATATCTAAACATAGTGTGAAACCTAATATTAAAAAACAAAAGCATAAATATACATTTAAAATGTCAGCCAAACCAATTATAGATTTATCCCTAGCAACAAGACCACTTCACAATCTTTTCTATGTCCTTTCAGCCTTGCAAACTCTTGCCAAAGTAGACTTCAGAGAGTCAGTCTTAGCCAGTGTGAGACTCATGGGAATGGAATCACAAGACGTCACCAGGGTGGGGACAGTCAGGCCCATGAAACTGTTTTTGGTGGACAAGATAAAGATGCATATGATTTTCTTAACAACACAGATTTGATTGATGAAAAGCTTGGTTTTTGCATTTCAGAATCAAATTCATTTCAACACACTAATAAGTTCAAACAATTGCCTGATGCACCCTGCTCAAGTAATCTTATGAAATATCGATTTTTAAGACGTTATCTTGTATCTTTGTAATAACTGTACAAAAAGCAATGTTTCATTCTCATTTAATCACTTAATATGTGCTTTATCAGAAGTGAATTACAATGTGTAACTTTGCAAGCAATTTATCCCAAACAGAGAGAGCTAAAGGCAGCATGTCGACTTCATGAGGACTATACACACATATTCTAACATGAAAAGTTGTGTAAAACAGGAAGAAGCCACATTGCAGATACAGCATGCAAAACAATCCCTACTTCAATCCCAGAAACCCAAGCTGATAAATTATGCATGCAATAAATTACTAAGCTAGTTAAACACACTTGCTTATTTATTTAATGTATAACAAGGCACTTTTTATATCTGCCCTGGATCTCCAAATATGATCTGTAAACACACTGCAATCCCCAATGACTGTGATATTAAAGCTGACAATGAAAGCGCAGCATGAGACCGTGTATGCACTACTTCACAGGATAGAGCTACAAAACTGATCTTTACATATAAACTGATCGAAATTCCCGACCAAATACAGGCAATAACAATCCTTCTCTTTAAATCTTAGAATATCCATATGGACAAGCTTACATGTTAGCATTACAAAATGCATCTTTTTATGAACACATCTAGCCATTGCTAATTTAAAGGAATAGTACACTGGAAGAAGCAATATTATAGATAGAGGACTCATTAGCTCAAAGTTAAAAACATCTTAAGATGAATTATGTTTTACTACAAACATACACTTTTTCACTTCACCAGATGTAATTTGATGAATTGGAGAGTTGTGGATTATTGTGACGTTTTTATCAGCTGTTTGGAGTCTCATTCTGACAGCACCCATTGACTGCAGAGGATCCAGTGGGTGAGCAAGTGATGTAATGTTAAATTGAATGTATCTTTACTCATTAGATGGCTTGAGGATTTGAAAATTTGCTGAGAATTTGCTATTTTGGGCAAATTATTCTTTTAATATATATTATGGCGTTATAACCGACAGACTCATAATCAGTCTTTAAATGGCTGGTCAACTGATATACTGGTCAACTGATATACTCCATCATTTGTGTCTCCAAATATAAAGCACCCTTCAATGCCATTACACCACTGTGCATTCAACAGTAAATAGTAGCGGTTCACAGGTAAAGTAAAACCTACTAATAATTTAATGGATTGTTTACATTAATGACTCCTTACATAATAACGATTCATTCTCAAGTGAGAAATACAAAGCATTTTAGACAGCCCAAGTCACAGCCAAAACATTACAATCTAATGACTACAATAAAAATCTAAAATCAATTCTGCACACTGGTTATTAGAAGAAGAATAAAAATCAGTAATGGATGTATGTATATATATATATATATATATATATATATTCATGCATAAGTGATATTATATATATATATATATATATATATATATATATATATATATATGTATGTATGTATGTATGTATGTATTTATAATATCAGTAGATTTCTAGTTATTATACACTGAATGTGCCAGTGAATAAAATGTGACAATAGAAGCAGGCTTGCAAATCTGTTGGAGGACGAGACGATTACGTCATCATCTGCTCTACAACACTGCTGCTGATCTTAGGAGTTTGTGCTCTTAAAGCGGGATCTCATTGAAGTTATGTTAATGCATTGTCCACTTCTTCCTAATTACCCTCTACAGACCAAAACAAACCTAATCTAGGCTTTTATTGTGTCGCATCAGCAGGTGCCCCAGAGGCTCAATATCACTTATGCATGAATTATTAAGGGCCAAGGAATATTCTCAGAGTCTATGGGGTTTCCGGTAAATCAGCAGGGAAGACCCCCGACTTGATGCTTTACCCCCAGCCCCCTTCATTCAATGCATTCATGCACTGCCCGTCTAAAAACACTAATTCCCGACCAAATCTGGCGTGCAATCCAATGCATCTGCTAATACCAAAGCATATGCATGCAACACCAATGCGCGTTAAACACCCCATTTATCCCGCTATTGTTAGCTAGATGTATCTAAAACATGCTTTGCAAAAAATAGCAAAATAATGCACTGCGGACTGACAACATGCATGACGCTTGCGATTTAAATATCTGAAAACGTACACAGTGCAAATAAACGCACAGCCACCGGTGCATTTCAGGTTAACGTTACATCACTTATATGACCAGTTTCTGTTGACCTTTAATTGGCATCCTAACCTAACAAACCATGTTTATTACATTCATCTCTAAAATCATCCAGCACTATTATGCAGCTGGTCAGATCTAATCTGACAGCTTTGCATGCAGCTCTGTGCTACAAAAAGCAGGCACCGATTTTAGCCCTGTAAATGACCGGATGGTGCATGGTAAGAAACGTTAAAAAGAATTGTTTCGAACAGCAACAGGGGCTCAGACAAAAGTGTCCGCATTTTTTTTTTTCATCCTAAACTATTTATGCTCCAACATAGCCGTATCCCCATTAACTGGCTCTGAATGCATTAGATAAGTCACAACAAATCTACCGTCGTGATTTAGCCGTTCCAGAGCCACTTGTACGTTACAAAAAGAGAATCTATGACAGATCATGCCCACGTTTCTTTACTATGGTAAACTCGCGTGCTGGGGGGAATGAAGCTCGCGGCGCGGCCTGCGCTCGCTAGCGGCTCCGCGGACTCACCTCGGTCGGTTGACTGATCTCGAACAGGTCGAGCCGGTTGGCGTTCCAGTGGTTGATGATGTCGGCGAGTTTCCGCCGCTCCTCCTCTCGGCTCCCCGACATTCTCAAATCCCGACTAAATCTAGAAACAATCCGCCTTTCTCCTCGCTGGTTCGGTTTTATCCAGTCAAACGGGCTTCTTATCCCACGACCTGAAATAAAAGTAAATCTGTTACACCCCGAATCTGGGCTTTCAAATGCGGTTTCTGTGGTGAGCGTCGCTCTTTCCCGCAGTCGCCGGTTAACGCACCTTCGCTCTATTGTCGACCGCTTGTACTGTTTCCGCGTTCCCGTATCTGGTTTGCCTTATCGCTCTCCGTGCACGCTCCCTGTGGCAAAGCGGTGCGCGCGCCCCCTATACTCCAGACGAAATTCACGAGGGACGCTGACGGGAACGCGTACGGGAACAAATGTTTTATTAAATATAAGATTTATACATCATCTGAAAACTGAATAAATAAGCTTTCCTTTGTGTATGGTTTGTTAGGACAATATATGGCCGAGTTACAACTGCCTAGGCCTTTTTGAATATCTGAGGGTGCAAAAAAATCAAAATACTGAGAAAATCCCCTTTAAAGATGTCCAAATTAAGTTCCCTGCAATGCATATTACTAATCAAAAATTAAGTTTTGATATATTTACAGTAGAAAATTTACAAAATATCTTCATGGAACATGATCTTTACTTAATATCCTAATGATTTTTGGTATCAAAAAAAAAAATCGATCATTTAGACCCATGCAATGTGTCGTTGGCTATTGCTACAAACAAAACCGTGTGACTTATGACTGGTTTTGTGGTCCAGGGTCTCAAAAAAATGAAAGAAATATATCATGCCAGACATTTGCTGCTCCATTTAAGATACTTTTGTGTACACGTATGTCGGTCTATAAAATTAGGCTATATATTATTATTATTTTTTATTGATGCAATAAAAGATTTCAAAATGTGATTTATTTGGCAGCCAGTAAGAGAGCACTGACCAGTTGCAGATATAATATTTATTTTCAACAATTCAATAATAAGAAGTTAATTGTGGTATATATTATATTGTATTAATTTAGCAAAATTGTGTAAAAGAAAATATTACCTATAAAGCCACAGAAGAACTGTTGTGCATCTCCTAACAAGCAGCACTGCAGATCGTTCTGTATGACATCAAGTACCGCCAGAGCCATGATGTCAAAGAAGTCTTGCTGTTTTGTTTTTGTGTTAAAGTGTTGCTGTTGTAAAGTTATACAGCTTCCGTGGTGTTGCTGGGTTTTAAATAAGGTTTGAATTTTTGTTTTATCTTAGTCTGTATTTACAGCAATTTCACTGTCCATTCAGTTCAAATGTGGATGAATAGCTACACATCGATGTATGCACACACTGTCAGAGCTGTGTGAGATCACTACCATTCTGCTTTTTTGAGGGTGGGTAGGGGTGTTACTTTTTTTGTCACCACCTTTTTTTTTCATTTCTGTAGTTTTTTAAATTCTAAAAGCTCTTTACTCCACAGATACTACAAGCTAGTCACTGTATTTGGCAAAATGTATTAATTTGCTTCAGAGGCATAAGGTATTGCAAATATTACATATAGCATGAATATAACACAGTTAAAAAAAAGTTTAACTGTTTAAGTTTGTCATAATAAGCCCCATTAACTTAAGTAAAAATCCGTCAACCTTTACTTGTAATGGAGTAATATTTGACCAGCAGTGTCTATACTTTCACTAAAGTAATAGAGTTGTGTTATTTGTGCACTTCTGCATACATACACATACATAGGCCTACAGCTGCTCAGTCAAACAATATCATGATAGACCTGACATGGCCAGCTGTGCACATCTGCAAAACAATCAGCTCATTGAAGCAGGACAATCCACCGTATAAACCTAATTCAATATGAGCCTGTTACATCGTCATCATATATGGTCTAACAGTCTACATCTAATTAAAGTACATGTTGACACAATGGCCAAAACAAAAGGTCAGACAAACAAAAAGCATCACCAATTTACATTTTGTCTGGTCTCAGTTTTACAACGTTGTAGGAAATTCTGTCTAACGCTGCACTTTGGTGGTCTGAAGAGCTAGACATCAATTGTCCATTTGAAGGGCAAATTAAAGAGAAGATAGAGTGCCAAATAAATCATCATTTGCTATCTAACTGATATGTGCATTGTGAGTCAGCGTTCTTTGTGGCTGCTTTCTTCACCTCTATCTATCTATCTATCTATCTTATTTCATATTGATGCAGGTCCTGGGGCAGAAACTGACAAAGCACAACTGGAAAGATCTGATTAAAAGTGCTGTAAGTGATTCTTCTGAATACCACACATACAAGATCCCTGCTACCTAATCAGCAAAAAAAAATGTGTCCTGAGAAATCACATCTGTCTCTATGACTGTGCTCTTAACTCTTTAAGTAATCAGAAAATAGCCACGTGAAAATAAAATAACAATTGAAAGTAAACTAAAGTAATATGTACGATGTATGTTGAGAGAGAAATTCAAAATTTCAATACCAGTTATCTGCTATTTTTATCACACTGAAAAAAAAAACTATACCTGCCAAATAAGTACATAAATATTTATTGTATTTTCTACATATGTGACCCTGGATTTAAATTTGAAAATCTTGAATCTGAGGGTGCAAAAATATGTCTCAAATTAATAATTTTCCTTAGTGACAATATGTAAGCCTGTTTCTGCCATTTTATAAAAATTAAAATAATAATTCAGACTTTTCTTTCTAGAGTTGAGACTGAATTACTAGTAATTTATTATTATTATTATTATTATTATTATTTTTTGCAATTATAAGTTTGTACCTTGGGATTGTGACAAAAATTGTGAGATAAAAAAATTGCTATTTACCACTTCAATTTTTTTTATACCATGGTGAAAACAGGCATCCATAATAAGGGGTTGTATGTAGTAGTGAGGTCAAGGGTAACAATAAGTTAACCACAGTGTTTCAAGCTGTACTGTAATATCTGTGTTAGAAACAGGACGCTGGTGAGAGCCAAAGTAATATGGTTTCCTGCTGTGGTCTGCTGGGTGTCTTTTTAACTCCCTCCCTCCCTCTTCCACATGTAGGCTACATACACAAGATTACTTTAAAGCTAGTAAACACAGAAATTTTCATCTGAAAGCACTAAGGGGATCTTTATATCTACAACCTTCTTTGGTGACAGGAATTATACAGAAAAGCATGCTCTGGCAATAAAAACAAAGAAATGCTGCAGGGTGGACGGGGAAGTAAGGTACAACAAGGGCAAAATCCTGCATCCTGCACCCCTCCTGCTGCCTTGCATGTATTATTTCATTACATTAATGTAGACAATTAAGCATCACTGAGATCAGTATTCAGTTGTACTGCATGATATTTATTCAGAAGGAAATGTTGCATGACAGATAAAACCTTTGTTAAAATTTGAATTATAATAGCATTGTAATGAAATGCTCTTAATTTTTTCACAATATTTCACTGGAAATATGTCATACAGAATGGTTTTGAATGACTTTACATGATGATAATACTGTAAATGCTAGGTGTGGTATACTTCTCTTATTTGGAAACCCAGCAAAAAGTGATGAATATGAGGAACTCAGAATCTTGAGCACATTTACTCTTTAGGGACAAAAAAAATTAAAGCAGCTGTAACTAAATATGACACACCCTGAGCTTCTCTGGAAAATCATCCAGGATTTAATAAATTCCAAACTCCAAACTCCAACTCCAACTCTTTTTTTATATCAGCTTGCTCACAATGCCAATGCCCCACATTTCAAAACTAAATATTTCATATGGGACCAGAAAAACATATTATGCATTTTATGTAAAAAGAATAAATGCATTCATATGTTTTTTTGTTTGTTTTTTTTTTAGCTAAATTGCTATAAAAGAACTGTAGATGTGACATTTGCACAGAACAGCTCATGCTAAAGCACATGCATACACAATCTGGGGACCGACAGCCATGTTGGATGCAGTAATCAATGTCAAATACTGTTTGCAACCCCTTTTTTATGTGCATAATTTTTCAGTTTGTATTCTATCTCAAGGTGCTTCAAGTTGTATGTCCTTAAGCACAGCCAAAAGTATCTAAATGGACAAGACAGAAAGAATTAAATGAAACATTTCTGTTTTGTCTGACTGATCCACCCAGCCATCTGTAAGTCATTGAACTCAAACCCAGCGAGACTAATTACCCACCATGTGTCCAGTACTCATCTTCTACCCACATACATCACTTTCTCACTGAGAGAAAACTGGCAGAATCTCACATACTGCGACGGACAACAAGCTCCGTTTCAAGGCCTAAAGAATGACAGATCTGAAATAAAACTTCCTTCAGGCCTGGTGTCCATGCAGTGGAGTCAAAGCTTAAGTCGTATTTAACACCGAAGGAATATGTTGAAGCTTTTGACACAGTCTGCCGTTCTATAATTAAAGTTTCATCCTGTTTTGGTTGGCAGAGTGAAATATTTTATGTCAGTTTAATTGTCTGTTGTATTTTGTACTACATTCTGTCATTTAGAATACCATGTGATATATTTTAACAGATCAACACCTCATGAACCACCCATAATTTAAAGATTGATTTGATTGTTTTCATGCTACAGAAATGCACATACTTGTGAATATAAGTGTGAATTGTATACTTATATTCTTCTAAAGCCGTTTCCCATACTTCTATATTCCTATAGCGAGTATTCAGTTAAACTCACTCTGATTGGACCCCAGTCGCAAAGCATGCTGTGTAACCAGTTCAGCACCGCTATAAAATTATAGTTTTTAGCACAGAATGAACCTTCATTTTTAGGAGTGGTCCACAAGGACTGTTGGGAAAACATAGCGTTTACACAGCTGTCCCACACATCCTAATGATGATGAATATTTCCATCACACTGGAAACTGGTTTTTAGTTCTTGCTTCAGTCCAGTTTATGGAAAAATCCAACTTTAGCAATAGATTCTAGAACTATCTAACTGTTTTTTAAACTTTAAAGCGTGGTGAATAAGAGTTAGTCACACACAAAAATGCACATTGATAAATTACTAGGGAAATTACATTTAGAATGTTGCCGGTTCATTTTCCGTTTCTATGTTATTTCTTTTAATTAACACTGAATGTTAACTGTAAATATTAATGTTACCACACATGATATAATGCTGGAATCCCAGCTAACAAGGAATGTTGCAGGCTAATGTTCTGGCAAGGTTCTCTTAAAGTTATGAACAACTGTTCTACCATGTTAACATAATATTCATTCAAATTTATTTGGTCTTTAATAACCTTCTCAATGTAAAACATTATTTCTACGTCAATCATGGAATGTCTCTGAAATGCTTTAGTTGGACATTGAGACATTGAGACACATTTGACCTTGACTTTTGTAAAGGTTGCTATTTGTTTTTTTAATGTTCTGAGAACATAAAAAAAAATAATGTTTGCAAACTGATTACAATGAATGAACAAAAAAAAGAACATTTTTAAAACATTTAAAAAAAATGGATCTTTTGATTGTTCAGAGAACATTCAGAAATAATGTTTTCATAACTATAAGAACAAAGAATCTTATTTTTCACTGCAGAAGTAAGCCATTTTCTGTGAATGTAGCCACTGATAATGAGAAGAATAACAAAGTACAGTAAACGATAAACCTGTTTGCACTACAAGCCAGTGTGTAAATAATTGAGATAATACATATGCAAATAATATTGAAAGATACACCAGTTATCAATATCAAGCAGCAAAACAAGATGTTTTGTACAGCTAAACATAGCTAGAAGCGAATGACAGCAGAAGCCAGAGACATTAAATTTACAAATGGCTATTTTTTAGCAATTTCCTAGGGCAATATACTTTTTTTATTTATTTATTTTTTATTTTTTTCACAGTAAGGATACAATATTTTACTTTTGCTTTTGGGTAGTTAACATTAAAAAACATTTTTTTTAGAAACATTTAGAATTTTCCAAGACATTTACAATAATTTAGCCAATCATAGTGAAACAAATATGTTATTCCATGTAATATCTATATACTTTAAAAATTAATTAATGCATCACTCTAAAAATGCTGGATTGTTTCAACCCAACTTTGGGTAAAATATGGACTAACCCAACTGTTGGGTTACATTTTATTATTACATTTTTATTCCAAAATCTGGGTTATTTCATATTTATCCCAGAGTTGGGTTGAAACAACCCAGCATTTTTTAGAGTGAATGTAAAGGATGTAAAAACGTTGAATTTTGAGACCAGCACCTAAAAAAATAATTTTTCCTCATACATAATATTTTGGACATGCCGAAATAAGTAATCTCATCTGCATGTCATTTTAAACTCTTTAGACAGGTAGTTCCTGATCGAATTTTCGAGGCTGATTGAATGTTAAAGCCTTCAGTGTTGAGTTAAGGTTGCACCGACTTCCTAAGCTAACAAACAAATGGTCACCAAATTAGAGGAGCTCTCCAGCTACTGACATAAATTGCCAGCTCTTGGCCTGTGAAAGCGTTCTGCCAGCACAGCTGTGTTTGATATTAGTGTAGCTTTACAATGAGACAGCAGAGGCCTCGGCGCCTAGAGAGCCAGAGGAAGTCTTCAGGGGAAGAGTCTGCTCTATACAGCTCCTTTTCAACCCACTTATTTAGTGCAGATAGAAGCAGTGGGCAGTCGCCTCCAGTCCCTGAGGATGCGCTCTGGCACGGAATGCCGTTTCCGTGGCGATGGCTTGGCAATAGGAAAAGCTTCATCTCATTGAGCCTCGGTGCTTGTCAAGTGGCAGACATCTCCGCATCTGATTAGCCGTCTACACAGACAGAGAGCCCGGCTAGCACTCTTTTATGAGAGACTGCTGCTCCACGCTGATATAATTCAGTTTACATGGACAAACAATAAGTTCCTCTCCCTTGCATTCAACTGATGAGCGTCGATCGGTCTGAAGAGGACCACCAGTTTAAACAGCCCCATAAAACATGATGGGGGATGCTTCATGAGCGCTAAGTGAAAAAGAGATGCCTTGAAGTTGCACCTGTTAATTGCGTTTACCATGGCAACTGTGCAGCTTTTGCATTTATGGCGTATAAGAGAAGTTAGCACCCACACGTATACACCACACAAGCACAGCTGAAAGAAATTCATCTAGTAAACTCACCGTCTTGCAAATGTTCTAGCATCTGGTTACTGAACAGCCACAAACATTAAAGGGGTCATATGATGCTGCAAAAAAAAAAAAAAACATAAATGTGTAATGAAATGTGTTTATGCGGTTTAAGGTTCAATAAACACATTATATTATCTGCTTTCATTTATTTTTGTTTCTCCTCTATGTCCCGCCTTATGAAACACATCAATTTTTAAAAGACTCATCGGTCTGAAAAGTGAGGTGTGCTCTGATTGGCCAGCTATCCAAAAACACTTCTCTTGGATGCCCTGAGGCTGAGCACATTTAAGTAGATTTGCATTTTTGGGTGAAATATTCCTTTCAGTTTAACACTTATATAACACAAATTCTTATTTCAGACTTTTTCCTCTGCAAGCTAATTTTGAGCTAATTTGCCTAGAGCGGAAGCAGAAAAAGTACGGTATGTTTGCATATCAAAAGAATTTGCTTCTTGCTGAATGTCTGAAAATGCAGAAACAACCGTCTAGACAACAGTGTTCAGATACACTGGGGAATCTCACAGTAAGAATGTACGATTGAAGATTAAAGGAAGAGTTCTGCCAAAAAATTTATCATTTATTCAGTCAAACTGGGGAATGATGCTTTCAAGCTTCAAAAATGATGCAAAAGCACCATAAATGTATCATAAAAGTGCTCAGTATGACTCATGCACTATATTCTAAGTCAGTGCTTGATGTGGAAAAAAAACACTTTTATATATATATATATATGTATGTGTAATTCCCAACATACTGTATGTTCATAATGCCACAAGAAAGAAAGAAAGAAAGAAAGAAGGAAAGAAAGAAAGAAAGAAAGAAAGAAATGTTTAAAATACTTTTATAAAAAATAAGCACAAGTCAAGCTGCAATACAAAAAAGGAACACAGGGAGACGCCAAAACACCACTAAAGCAGCTGTCTTGACCTGACTGTACAATACATGCTACTATACGGATCCATTCAGAATTACTAAACAACTGTCCACTGAACTACGATATAAAACTACTTCAGCCAGCATTCATTATTAAACACTTTTAAGTGTTTAAGCGATTTGTGCTTTTAAGCCTAACACGTTCTGAAAATAATCTTTTACCGACGTCTGGACACAAGTCACTATTCTCTCCACCATCTCTGATTAAGTTAGCCATGTTTTCTCTGAATTACTGCTGTTTTGAAGTTACAGTCTGAATACATTCGCTTACTGGATCCTTGAATTTTCTAGGAGTTTACTGGTTTAAACTGATTTGATCGCAAAAAACGGATTCTTTTCATTTTAAGGTATTGTTTTTGGTAAAATGTACAGATTTGAAAATCATTAATGAATTATTATTTTACTACTGATTTTACTACTGACTCCACATGCATTCATTCACGTGATTTGTTAGGAAGAGAGATAATTCACATTGTCCACTCCTGGATAGTGTGCTTTATATAATGTAATCACCCAGACACAGGCACTTTGAATCTGAGTACCAGCACCAAGTCAGAAGTGCTAAAGATATTATTATTTTTGTTATTTTGCATGGACTGTTTTAGGAGTAGCTTAGTGTCACCCGGGTGGGAGTTTTAACATTCACTGGGAAAAAACTCACATTTTTGCAGATGCTGAGACATATT
The DNA here is from genome assembly GCF_003368295.1 of Carassius auratus. NCBI lineage: Eukaryota > Metazoa > Chordata > Actinopteri > Cypriniformes > Cyprinidae > Carassius > Carassius auratus. The sequence continues at coordinate 2,388,518 of NC_039262.1, read as the reverse complement.
TACCATCTCTCCACCCTCTGAATATTACATATATTGTAACTACGTGTTAACGTTTTTTGGCAGTTTTTGCTTGAAAAACCACCAGCTACATTTTTCTAGCATTCGAATAACAATGGATAAACTTGAGACCTTGATCTTAACCTATTTTTATCCATGGGATTATAACTGTTAATCAATGTATTACAAAACATGACACGTTATATACAAACTAAACATCACAATGCTGTGAATATATATCAAAAAATCTGTGTGTGATAAAATATTCAGAGTGAAAAAAGAAGCTGATACTTTTAGGAGATGCTAATGGTAGTGCTTTGAATTTTTGTCTCAATAGTAGGTTCCCACCGGCTGCTACTTCTCTTTACAGTCAGCAGACAAAAGAAAGCTTGAGGAACACACATTTCCCACAGTTTCTTTTCCCAATAGCTGCAGCGAACATCGACTGTAATTTGTCAGCCTAATTAAAAGGCCATTTTGGGAAGTAAGAAGGTGCAGAAAGCCACACTCTTTTCTCTAGACCGAGCTGAAATAAAGCTGTCAGGGCTGTGTGCTGTGAAGAGGAGCGTAAGAAAAAGGGGCAAATGAATAATTCATGCTAGTTTTTTTGTCACAGTTAAACCCTTTTCTGCCTTATTTCTTTCTTCCTGACCTTGACCTTGTCTTTAACGCCTCACACATGATCGCTAACGTGTCTTCCGTCTGTGTCGCTCATGCAGGCCCCCTATCTGACTCAATTCTGAATCACACATGAACAGAAACAGTCATTATAACTTTGCAGATATGGTAAGGACTTTGAGACAATGAGTATACAAAATACTTTTGTCTCTTTGAAATATCTAGATGAACAGCTATCATGGATGTCCCAAATTATGATAGAAACTTTCTAAGCAATGCATTCATTTTCTTTAGGAAACCTATACATGGGTAAAACTGCATTTAAACTTATCTGTAGAAGTCTCTATAGATACAGAAACAGTTTTTAAAGACCACAGTAATTCATTTTCGCGTTCATCTCCATCTCGTGCAAGAAATAAAGCATGCAAGTCTTTCAAAAAGTATGTTTTCGACACATGCAGAGGAAATGTTGAACTGTGGTACAGTTGCACATGGGTTATCAATATGCGTCCATTTAATAGTGGGTGTGGACTTTTGTAACTTGAACATGCAAGGTTTCAATCTGGTCCATGTTATTTTAGCTGGTTGCTATGATCCTTGATAAGAAATATCAGTTTGCAATATCATATTACTTTCATGTATTGTCGTAATAATAAACACTTGTTTGTAGGTCAGATAGTTTCCCCATTTACTGAACTTTGTTATTCTTCTAGTTATTTCCCTATAGTGGCCTTCGAGTTGGATGTCTTGCACAATCAAAGAAAATAGTTTCCTTCCACGCTCCATTGCATCCAAAATCAGATACTTCTGTTTGAACTACACAGTATTCAAAAAACGGTAATATTTATTTCATTATATATTTCAAATATTATGTCTGAAAACATAAGTAAAACATAAGAAGTAAAAATTGCTGGAGGAGAGAAGAAATCTAGGCCTTCACAAAACAATCATTTCGAGACTGGAAGTCTGGTTCAACCTAACAAATGGAAGGACCTCATCCTCTCCCTTCCTGTCTTTCAGACTCTTTTGGGAGGATGAGGTGAGGGGAAAACAGGGAGGACTGGTGGTGAAGCACACACGTGTCATCATGAGCTGTTTCAATTTTGCTAAATAAAGACATTTTTGTTGGGTGTCAGCATCTCTGTGCCATTGTGCATTGTGCTGGGACCAGCAACAGAAAATGCCCTCCAGATCTACATCCACATCAGCAAACAGCACACAATGGGCACTGTGCGAGTGACTCACGCCTGTCATCGGTAGCTATCAGCAGGAAAAACCCGTCTCGCCTGCTAAACCACACATATACAAAAGAAAACAAATAAGGTTGTGTGGGTCATGGAAACTTGGTGGCAAATGCCTGGATGTAACGAGCACCAGCGCCTCCTAGCATTGGAATGACATCATGCACTCAGCTACTCTATTTACATGCATTTGGATGAATGGCTTCCAATGCCTCCAGTAGGAAGTCTCTGAACGTGCATTATTTACATTCCAGGGTTATTAAAGTTAACTGAAGTGAATGCCTTAAAAACAATATGAAATAACATTTTGTTTCTGCTAGTTGCAAAGCAAACAAAGCTGAAATACAAATGAATAAAAACTATGCAGACTTGAAAAAAAAACTAATAAAAATGAGAAAACAACAAAAATTACTTAAAAACTGACTGAAATTAAAATAAAAGATTATAATGAAAAATATAACTAATAAAAATATTAATAAAAATAATCTAATTTCAATGATGCTAAATTAAGACTGTTAAATTCTTAATGTAATTTTCAGAATTTATTGTGAATAAAATATCCTAGGTTTCTGGATGTAATTTCAAATTCCCCAAATGTCCTTGTAATCCACTTTTTAATTTCCAAATAATATTTTTATTATTATCATTATTAGATATCCAGATTCACTTAGTAATATGTCACATTACAGATGAAACTTCGATTACCTGACTCAATAATTGAATCACTTAATAGCTGTTAATTCTAGACAGTAATAAAATTAAATTAGATTTTTTTATACTTAGATCTTTCTCCATGAAGAATAATAAAAAAAAACAGTCTTAAACTGTCCTCAGTTTTCCAAGGTCTGCAATTAAATCAGAGATCTTAATATGAACTCAAGCATTTCTCATTAAATTCCATAAAAATCATGCTGTCTGCAACAGTTTTCTCTCTCTCTCTCTCTCTCTCTCTCTCTCTCTCTCTCTCTCTCTATATATATATATATATATATATATATATCACTCTATATGCTCTATATCGGTATACAGTTAATAATTGTCTAAATTGTGTCTATTTTTATTTCTATAGATATTTATACATTTATTTCTGCATGTGACCCTGGATCACAAAATCAGTCATAAGGGTCCATTCCTTTGATGTATGGTTTGTTAGTATAGGAGAATATTTGACCGTGATACAACTATTTGTAAATCTGGAATCAGAGGATGCAAAAAAATCTAAATATTGAGAAAATGGCCTTTAAAGTTGTCCAAATGAAGTTCTTAGCAATGCATATTGCAAAAAGAAAACAAATCTATCATTTTAACCCATACAATATATTTTTGGCTATTGCTACAAATATATCCCAGCAACTTAAGACTGGTTTTGTGTTCCAGGGTCACATATATATTTGTCTTTTATCCCAAAAATCATTAGCATATTAAGTAAAGATCATGTTCAATGAAAATATATTGTAAATATACAAACCTGATTCCAAAAAAGTTGGGACACTGTACAAATTGTGAGTAAAAAGGGAATGGAATAATTTACAAATCTCATAAACTTGTATTTTATTCACAATAGAATATAGATAACATGCCAAATGTTGGCTCCTTTTGGATTTCATGAGAGCTACACATTCCACAAAAGTTGGGACAGGTAGCAATAAGAGGCTGGAAAAGTAAAATGTACATATAAGGAACAGCTGGAGAACCAATGTGCAACTTATTAGGTCCATTGGCAACATGATTGGGTATAAAAAGAGCCTCTCAGAGTGGCAGTGTCTCTCAGAAGTCAAGATGGGCAGAGGATCACCAATTCCTCCAATGCTGCTCTGAAAAATAGTGGAGCAATATCAGAAAGGAGTTTCTCAGAGGAAAATTACAAAGAATTTGAAGTTATCATCATCTACAGTGCATAATGTCATCCAAAGATTCAGAGAATCTGGAACAATCTCTGTGCGTAAGGGTCAAGGCCAGAAAACCATACTGGATGCCTGTGCTCTTCAGGCCCTAAGACGGCACTGTATCACATACAGGAATGCTACTGTTATGGAAATCACAAAATGTGCTCAGGAATACTTCCAGAAAACATTGTCGGTGAACACAATCCACCGTGCCATTCACCATTGCCGGCTAAAACACTATAAGTCAAAAAAGAAGCCATATCTAAAAATGATCCAGAAGCACAGGTGTTTTCTCTCATTTGGGGCCAAGGCTCATTTAAAATGGACTGTGGCAAAGTGGTTAACTGTTCTGTGGTCTGACGAATCAAAATTTTAAGTTCTTTTTGGAAAACTTGGACGCCATGTCATTCGGACTAAAGAGGACAAGGACAACTCAAGTTGTTATCAGCGCTCAGTTCAGAAGCCTGCATCTCTGATGGTATGGAGATGCATGAGTGCGTGTGGCATGGACAGCTTACACATCTGGAAAGGCACCATCAATTCTGAAAGGTATATCCAAGTTCTAGAACAACATATTGTATGCTCCTATCCAGACGTCATCTCTTTCAGGGAAGACCTTGCATTTTCCAAAATGACAATGCCAGACCACATACTGCATCAATTACAACATCATGGCTGCGTAGAGGAAGGATCCAGGTACTGAAATGGCCAGCTTGCAGTCCAGATCTTTCACCCATAGTAAAGAAGAGGGGATGCTACACAGTGGTAAACATGGCCTTGTCTCAACTTTTTTGAGATGTGTTGATGCCATGAAATTTAATATCAACTTATGTTTCACTTAAAATCATACACTTTCTCAGTTTAACATTTGATATGTCGTCTATGTTGTATTCTGAATAAAATATTGAAATTTGAAAATTCCATATTATTGCATTTTGTTTTTTATTCACAATTTGTACGGTGTCCAAACTTTTTTGGAATCAGGTTTGTATTAAAACGTATTTTTTTTATTAGTAATATGCATTGATAAGAACTTAATATGCATAACTTTAAAGGAGATTTTCTTAATATTTAGATTTTTAGCACCGTCCGTCCGATTCCAGATTTTCAAATAGTTGTATCTTGGCCAAATATTCTCTTATCCTAACAAACCATACAGCAATGGAAAGCTTATTCAGATTTCAGATTTCAGAATAAATCCCAATTTTGAAAAATTGACCCTTATGACTGATTTTGTGGTCCATGGGTCACATAAAATCTGAAAGCCATTAAGTTTGACATGCTGTGAATGAGAAACTTAAGCGATAAAAATGTTCTCCATGTAAGCAAAGTGTATTCTCCTGAGCATGGTTGCAGTTCTGGCTGGCTGTTTTATATAATTATATTTCAGTCTCTCAGCTGGTCGGCTCATGGACAGTGTTTTAACTTCCTGGAGGATTAGACGGCTACACTGCTGCATGAATATCTGGCATTCCTTGAGGGATTTGCTTAAGAATGGGGGGTTGAGAAAGGGGGAAAACTAGACAAACTCCTATTATATAGAGGCATGGCAAAGTCTGTAGATAGCTTCTCCTATAGATGTTTTAACCTGGTTTGAGAACTTCTGCATATATTTTCATTCACATTTGGCAGATGAGTTTATTCAACATTGCATTCCATATTTAATCAGTTCATGCATTCCTAGGAAATCAAACCTATGACCTTTGATGTCACTGTCTAAATGCTTACATATGTCTACATTATATCTTTGCCTTAGATAACCATATATCATTAGATTATATATCAAATTGTATTTTAATATAAAGAAAAACAGGTCGTGCACAAGCATACTTTATGCAAAACCTTACACAAAAAAAGGTTTGTTAGTGTTGAAATGATAAATCTATATATTTAGTGTTCATTATTAATTATTTGGACTCTTTCAAGGTTATTAGAATATGTTACAATAGATAATGTGAGGAAGATGTGGTTACTCAACTAAGGCACCTGTGTAAACCTGAGGGAAACTGACATAACACAGACACTAAAATTCAACAAAACTAAATTCACTCTAGTCCACATTAAATGTTCTTTAACCACGATTTGTTAAACACTGACCTCTAGTGTTAGAACGGATAGAAGCAATGTCCAGAACGTCGTGGTCCTTTATTATGTATACCAATGGTCAGGGTAGCGCCAAATGTACATTTTTAAAAAGAATAAAAACTAAATACAGCGATGTAGGGACTGAAGTACATCGCGTTTAATGGATTATAGACGACTCAGTCTTGCCAATTTAGCAATTGTTTTGCTAAATTTAGCAACCTTTCAGATTATAGCAGCCAAAAGCACTTAAAAATTTTATTTGGCAACTTTTAGCAACTTCTGATAAGTGACTCAGACAATAAAAGGCACACATTTCCCATCCAAATTACACAAAAAGAGGCAACCAAAGTGCACACTTCACGTGAACTGATATATGCCGTTGTTCAATTTAATAATAAATTAATGATTTTTTTTATCATTTATGATACACTTTGTCAATAGCTTGTACCTGAGATTGTTTAGTACCCTGTAAGAAAAAAAAGATACTAGATATCTTCCAACCCCAAACAAGTCACATTACCTTATCACATTACTAAAACATTATACCGGACACGGACTACATCCACAGGAGGAAAACAGACAGGGGATAAGCTTTGGGATCTGGGGTCTAGACACCAATCCACCAAAGGTGTTGACCTAAAACACAAACATGGAAGCCAGAGGCCCAGACAACCTGCTTGCTTAGGGCTAGATGTAGACCAGTCGGTAGCCACACTGTTGGTGACTAGGCATTAATATATACCATACAGATCAAACAAACACTGATCCTGTCAAGGTGAAAATACACACCATTTCCTCAGCCATTTTTTTCCAGGAAGAACCCAATCACCTCCTGACTGGAAGTGATCAAGGAAGGAACGCCATAGAAATCCCCACGACTCAGGTTAGTGATACAACCATCATAAATCCAGTAATAAATAAATCAAAAGTCAGATCTGACATCTGTTTGATCCTTTGATTTACACACACCACCCTCATGTCAATCAAGGGTGACAGGACCCCTGTGACATGGCAGTCACTGTGACAGACAGGTCATACATCCATACATCTGACCATGTACACATTTGACATGTGACAACCTGTCAATCAACACTGACAGGACTCATAAATCAAGCCATAAATCAGGGTCATAAATCAAAGCGACTACATACTTGGGAATAAATAATTAGTTGAACTTAAGTAGAATTCAATAAGAATCTCTGACACTTTAGGAATTTATTAAACATTCCTATTTTTTTCTTGCCTCGTCTGACTTTTGGGATCAAATGGAAGAATGACAGTGAAGCCTTAAAGCTGCTGTAGGGAACTTTTGACGCTCTAGTGATTAATAAACAGAACTGATTGCGTCTTGCGGAAGAACATCGTAGCCGGAACTACATCTCTTTGTTTATGTCTTGGAGATGAAGAATCACAAAGGTACTGGGTTACTCCGCCGCGGTATCCCTGAAGCAATCTAAAATAGTCTGAATATAAACACTTATTATAGGTGCACCCTAGTGATTCAGGACAAGCTAAAAACACGGTTTGGAAAATGGATTCATGGTGTACTCGCTTATTATGTTCATTTTTCTAAATTTTGAACACAAACAAAGTTACGGACCGCAGCTCTGATTGGTTGTTTTTTACCGGGAGCGGATGACCTTCTGCAAATGGCAATAGGACCACTGGGAGGAGCCAGAGGAGCTTGATTTTTTCACAGATTATCTGTCTCATATTCAACTGTCAGGACATAATGACAGGTTTAACAAATATGTAAAAAATATATTTTTACAAAAGTTCCCTATTGCAGCTTTAATGCTTTAAAAACCAAAAACCCACTTCTGAGCATAAATATAGCCGAGTGAATATTTGTTTCTCAGCTTAAGTGTGTCCATAATATTTTTAAAATGCAAAAATATCAGGGTCTTCTGTTTTATGAAATCTAGATTGGATTAGACAGTAAAATCTATATTATAAGATGTTAAAAAACATTGTGGGGCCCCCTATAATGGACACAACAATTGAAAGCAGCTTTAGAGACTAAATAACATCCATTTCTTAATTGGAAAATGGTCAAGCTTTAGGTTAGTCTATGACAGGGTTATTCAAAGGCCAGGGTTCTGGAAAGCCAATGTGCTGCAGAGTTTAGCTCCAAACCTGATCAAGGTAAGTCACTCCAGATAAAGTGATTGTAAAGGACTTTAAATGAATGCTGAGGAAATGCTCAGATAAACGCTGGGTGGAGTCAATGATGTGCAATTGTGACTTTCACCTCCCAGCAGTGACAACTGGATAGCAAAACAATGTTAATTTCGCAATCAGATACAACTTGTCAGTGATTACAGCAGTTTATTATTATTATCTGCATCTGCCTAATCAAGTTTCTAAAATATTGCCCGAGAGTGTGGACTGTAAAAGGTGTGCCACAATAAAAGTAAATTAAACAAATCTTCCTCAATAAATCTTATCATAGCTCTTGTGTAAATTAACATACAGTATGCATGTGTAGCCATGATAAATATATACAGAAAAAAGGAAGCCCTGAAAGAACAAATCTGGTGTAGCTTCATTAACCAACTCTGCTAGTGCAAACTCTACTTGTGCAAAGATAATTTAGGCCTATCAACAATTCAGATAAAGATATAGGGTGGTTATTATATCAGGCATAGCCTCTTTTCCTGATAAAATATCAGTCTTACACTATTTTTATTACTATTTAGGTCATGCTAAATAACCCTTATCCTCACTGGCAATTATATTTCATTAAAATAGGTCATCAAAACAATCATTATTTATGTACAGAGTCATATTCACGTGCGTTACTATTTAGTTACTTTTATTAATGCATTTTTAACGTGGAAAGGAAACAAACTGAATTTTTGAATTTACTGCATTTCTGTTTAATATATATTTGCATAATTTTTCACTTCACAAATTGCTATTTAATGGACTACAGGTGTGCAGATTACTTGTGGATTACTGTGATTTTAGGAATCTCATTCTGACGGCACCCATTCACTGCAGAGGATCCATTAGTGAGCAATTGATGTAATGCTAAATTTCTCTAAATCTGTTCAGATGAAGAAACAAACTCATTCATTTAATACTATTCATTTAACACTATGCATTTAATGCTATTCATTTAATACTATAGTTACTCTTGAATAAAACCAGTAATGCATGTGAGGCAATGCTACAAAATATATATTAAAAGCTAAAGCTGTACACCACGTCAAGCCTTTTGACAGCCTTTTGTAGTGACTACACTCACATTTTAGCACAACCTCTAGAATCTTCAACTGTCTAACAACATGTTTTATGATAGCAACGAAAGTTCAAGGTTTGTATATGGTAAATAAAGAATACGACCTCATATAAATGAATGAGATTTTATTGCAAAATACAAAAGGGTGTGAATGTCAAGTATGCAACTAAAGGCTATAGACATCCACATTAAGAGAAATGTTTACATTTTATACTTTTTTAAATTTTGAACACAGCATTTACTGTTTTTGGTAAATTCGTAGATAATAACACTAACACTTCATAAAGTTCAATCCCAAATGGTTCCTGCAGGAAGCACTGTGGAAGTTGTGCAGCAATGTTATGGAAGCTTATATTTATACTGTTCAGAAGTTTGGGGTTTGTAAGAATGCTTTTGAAAAAAGTCTCTTATGTTTTTATATATAGAATTTAGAATGCAGAAATTAGCAGACGTTTTATCCAAAGTGACTTGTATGAGGACAACAGAAGCAATCGAAACCAACAAAAGAGCAGTAATATGTAAGTGCTGTGACAAGTCTTGGTTAGCCTAATAGAGTATATGTAGCTAGAGTTTTTTATATAATGAATAAAAAGAAAACAAATAGATAGAATAGAAAAACAATAGGGAATGCTAGTGTTGCAGGGTCATTTGAAAATAAAAAATAAACAAGTCAAAAGAATAGAAATAGAACAGATAAGGCTAGTGTTAGAGGGGGTTTCTTTTTATAATAAAAAATAAAAAAAGTCGTGTGTTAGAGGGTCAAGAGTTTAAATACAAATATTTAGTTTGACATATATATACATACATATATATATATATATATATATATATATATATATATATATATATATATATATATATATATATATATATATATATATATATATATATATGGAGGAGCATGTAGTACTTGGTGAAATCACGCTCACCGTTTGGCTAATGGTTACTTGTATGTAATTGTGCATAATTAAGTGTTATTATAATAGTAAGTACAAGTAATATTTATACAAATTACATATCTTAAAATAAAGTGTTAGCTATTCTTATTATATATGACTATGGAAGGATTATGGAAGCGACCCTAAAATGTGTTTTAAAAAATGCTATTTATTTCATTAAAAAGTTTAGGGTTGGGTACGATTTTTGAGTGTCTTTGAAAGAAGTCTCTTTTGTCAACAAGGAAGATCAAAAATACAGTAAACAAGACAATCAGTCAGCAGTCTCTACGTGTTTGCAGTGTCAAGATAAACCGTGCAGTAAAATCTGTCATTTAAATATTTAACTGTTGAAATGGGCAACGTCTTGGCTGACGTGACTACATTTACACATGTCAGAATACACTTGAAAATGGCACAATAAAACAATAAAACAATCAACATACTGACATCATAAAAACATTCTGTTTGACAACTACATTAAAGACTATTGGCACCACTATAAAATTCTAGACTTGTTATATATATGCATATATGCATATATATATATGTTATATATATGCATATATATATATATATATATATATATATTTTTTTTTTTTTTTTTTCTTGGGTCGATGTTATGTGTGTTTCTGTCATGGGAAAAAAAGCATAGGAAAAATTTGTTAAAAACACCTCATTTACTGATAAGGGATCAGCAATTTGTCTTTCATCGACCTAGCTTTAGTCATCCAAAAACTGGATACTTTTATGACTGCAATAAGCTGAACTTTGTCCCAGAGTGTGTTCAGCCTCGCTATATTATCTCAGTGCCACTTCTTGTAGTCAATCTAAAGACAGCTATGTTTTAACAGGACACTTGCTGAAGGAATTCCTCTCTTCTGAAGCATTCACAGGATTTCAAGATGAAGAAAATTATGAGCCGGACCAGCAAAAATGTCCTTGTGGTTTCAGTTGGATTTCTGCTCTTATTCACAGCATATGGTGGACTGCAGAGTTTACAGGTAACAAATAGAAATCAGAGATAACAGAATGGGTTGCTTGTTTTCCTCATGTGTATGTCCGTTTGGACAAAGTTTGGTATTGATGCCTGATGTAATCTCAATGACATAATGATGTAAACATCTTTTTGTTCAAATTCTTACAGAGATGTGTCTCTAAATTGTTTAGATAGATGTCTAAACGAATATACTTACAACATGATTCTTTGTAACTCAGAAAAGGTGCAAAGCTATTAATTTAACAAATAAAAGTTTAAAAAGTTAGATTAAAGATTAAAATAGTGAATCAAGTTAAAAACAAATCTTAAAAAGTGAAATGAAATGGAAACAAAGCTATTAAAAGCTGTCCTTTAAAAGCATAATGATTGATGCAAAGCATTTTGGGTAGCACTTTATTTTACAGTCCTGTTCCCCGTGTACATACTATGTACTTATTATAGTAATTACAATAACTAAGTAATAACTAGGTACTAACCCTGAACCTAACCCTAACCCTAACCCATGTAGTTACCTTGTATTACCAGAACTTTCTTAGATAAATACACTGTAAGTACACTATAAGTACATGTATGTACACGTACTGTAAAATAAAGTGCAACCGCATTTTGTCTTCCAACTCGTCCTACAGAATGAAAAAAACACTTGACAGTATTGATTTGTGGGTGTGATTTTACTGACAGAGGCATGTTTGTACGTTACAGAGCAGCCTCAATGCTGAGAATGGAATGGGCGTTATTTCACTCAGTGTCATCTATGGAGCCATCATTTTGTCCTCTATGTTTCTGCCTCCTATAATGATTAAAAATCTGGGCTGCAAATGGACCATCGTCCTTTCAATGGGCTGTTATGTGGCATATTCCTTTGGAAACCTTGCGCCGGGCTGGTGCGTGCATTTCTCTTCCTCTTGTATTTACTGATTTCTCTAACAATATACAGTAAACCACTATGCACGCATATTCATCTAAGGTATAAATTAAAAGTGGCAGTATTGTTTGTGCAAGTGTGAGACACAGTTTCAAATACTAGGCATGATAGGACTATTATGTGTTAAATACAAGACTGATATATATGTATTGTTATTTAATATTTGTATACTGTTCAGAAGTTTAGGATCATTTACATTTTTTATATATATTTGAAATAAGTTTTTCTCTCAGCAAAGCTGCATTTAGTTCAGTTGAAATAAAATGTAATTTATTACTGTAATGCAAAGCATCATTTCTCCAGTATTCAGAGTCAGATGGTCCTTCAGAAATCATTCTAATATGTTGATTTCTTATTATTGTCAATGCTGAAAACAGTTGTGTCGCTACTTACTAGTCCCAAACATTTCATTTCAACATTTAAGAGTTGAAGGTTGTGTTGTGTTAGTTCAGTTAAGTTAGAAAGCGGCTCTCTGAAATCTTTTTTGTCTGCAGGCCAAGTCTGATGACCACCTCTGCAATTCTGGGTATGGGAGGTTCACCGCTGTGGTCTGCAAAATGCACCTATCTCACAATAAGTGGAAACAGACGAGGCCAGAAAATCGACAAGAAAGGCCAGGATCTCATCAACCAATATTTTGGCATCTTTTTCTTCATTTTTCAGTCGTCAGCGGTATGGGGAAACCTCATGTCATCTCTGATATTCGGCCAGGATACTAGCATAGGTACAGTTGGATTTAATACTCTGGCAGTGTCTTTATGATTTATTTTTAGTGACTGTAAATACACTGAACCTTTTTTTCATTTCTAGAAGTCCCTGAGGAAAACCTGCAGTACTGTGGTGCGACATCATGCGTGGAAAATTTCACAGTCGCAAACTCAACCCTTCCAGCAAGATATTTAGTGAACACACTACTAGGCTGTTACATTGGTGGGTAACAATCATTCCTATCTGTGTCCAAAAACTAGTTTAGTGAACTCTTGAATGACTTCATTCATACAATATCTAGCTTTGAATTACTCCTCTTCCATAAAAGTAAACATAAAAATACAGTTATTAGAGGTGTACATTAAAATGAGTGATCTAAATAAAAACCCTGATTATTTAACTTCAGTACATAAGTCATCTGCCAAGAACAGCCTAGCTAGCGCTTAGCAATGTACAAGCACCATTTACATTCTCTTCAGAAAATACACAAATGTAGTTTTGATTTGTTTCCAATAAGACTTTCTAACCTAGTGGTTCCTGGTCCCTGCAGGTGTGGGAGTTCTGGCCATAATTTTTGTGGCGGTGTTCCTGGACAACATCGACCGAGATCTGGCCAGAGAATTCCGTAAAAACAAGGGCAATGAATCATTTTGCAGCACGTTCCTGGCTACCTTCAAGCTCTTGAGAGATCCTAGATTGTTGCTTCTCATCCCACTGACCATGTACAGTGGGTTTGAGCAAAGTTTCCTTTCTGGTGAATACACAAAGGTACGCCATCACGTCTCGAACATTTTGGGGACTATGAATTACTATTTTTAATGAACCATAAAAAAATAGAACAGTGAAGGAGACTCTAATTGACAAGCAATCATCTTGAACTATTTGCAAATTATGTTTTAAAATATCCAGATTAAGTGCCAAGTCCTGAAAGGGATACTCCACCACTAAATGGAAATTTTGTCATTGATCACTTACTCGAATGTGGTTCCAAACCCCTTAAAAGCTTTGTTCGTCTTCAAAACACAAGTTAAGATATTTTGGATGAAAACCAAAGTTCCATAGACTGCCAAGTAAAATACACTGTCAAGGTCCAGAAAAGTATAAAAAGCATCGTCAGAACGGTCCATCTGCCATCAGTGGTTCAACCGTAATGTTACGTTATGTTACATTATGCAAATAAAACAAAAATAACTTTATTCAACAATTTGTCTCCTCTTTGTTTCTCCACATCAACGTAGTGCCATTTTGGAGAATATGATCTGAATGCATGCAGCTTATACTCTTCTGTCTCAGCCGTGGCACAAAGAAGCGTTTTCTGCATATATTTATGTTTTGATTTGAAAGAAAACAGAGCATCCTTGTGTCGTGGTCTGCTGCGTTCAGCTCATATTCTTCAAAATGGGGCTACGCTGATGTGGAGAGACACAGAGGAGACAAATTGTTGAATAAAGTTGTTATTTTTGTTTTATTTACATAAAAAAAGTATTCTTGTCGCTTCGTAACGTTAAGGTTGAACCACTGATGGCAGATGGACTATTCTGACGATGCTTTTCATACTTTTCTGGACCTTGACACTGTAACTTTTTAAGACTATGGGACAGTCACAAGCCTCCTGGTTTTTATCCAAAATATCTTAAATTGTGTTGTGAAGACAAACAAAGCTTTTATGTGCTTGGAACCACATGGGGGTAAGTGATTAATGACAAAATCTTCATTTTGGAGTATCTCTTTAAACTAAGTCATTGTTCTTTTTGCTTTAAGCTTATTAGCAGACCAGCCTGAATTAAAAATGTAACTTTTCTTCATCCAGTCAACAAACAGGGTGTTGCACAATGCAAGAATTTTAAAAATAGGCCTTATAATTGGGTGGGCGCGGGGGACTTGTCTCCCTCATTGTATATAGTGGTACAGCCCTACAGACTGGGAGTAAATTAATACTAATTCGTCCTAATGAAATATGAATGTAATGTGTTTGCGACCCTGTTTCCCTTGCAGAACTATGTGACTTGTGCGATAGGAATACACTACGTTGGCTTTGTGATGATCTGCTTTGGTGCTTCTAACTCCCTGTGCTCATTCGCGTTTGGTAGACTGGCTCAATACACTGGAAGAATCGCCCTGTTTTGCTTGGGTAATAAAAGAACAGGTTGACAAATGGTTTAAAGGTTAAGTATGGTTGTTAGCATTAATGTTCATTCTGTCGTACAACACTTTCACAGCTGCAGTGACAAACCTGGGCTGTTTTCTGGGTCTTTTGTTCTGGGAGCCTCATCCAGACCAGCTGGGAGTGTTCTTCGTGTTTCCGGCCCTCTGGGGGATGGCAGACGCTGTGTGGCAAACACAAACCAATGGTGAGTGCTGTATACTGCATGCTACTTAGTGATCTATATTCTTACAAATATAAAATGGAAAGTTTTTTGGATAGTTTTTTTTTTTACATTTAGAAATATATTGTATAGTCATTATAGTGTGTGTTTATTTCATTTGCAGCACTTTATGGCATTCTCTTTGCCGAGCACAAAGAAGCAGCATTTGCTAACTACCGCATGTGGGAGTCACTCGGGTTTGTTATAGCCTTTGCTTACAGCACATTCATCTGCCTGTCCACCAAAATCTACGTTGCTTTAGCAGTTCTTGCCCTTACCATGGTAACTTACCTTTACGTTGAGTACAATGAGTACAAGCATCCAACTCCACAAGTGGCTCCTGAAAACTTCCATAAACCAGAAATGGCTGACATCAAAGAAATTACTGCCAAAGATGAAAAAGATATCATCGCTCAGACACAATTGTAAATAGATTTTTGTTGATATTTCTGCTTAAGTATGTATCTCAGTGTGTAAAATATTGATTTGTTGTTCATTCAAATATTATTTTTCAGTATGTTTTACAGTGTTGAGAATTTTTGATGTAGCATGTAAATGTTTTTATGTACAAAAGCACAGATAATTTCTTTCAGTATATCCATTATATTACTTTTTTCTTTTAATATGTCTATTGCATTTACCTCATATGCAGCAGATCAAATATGATTGTTAAATTTAAACATGTCAGGTTAACATGAACAAAGTGTTTAGTTGATCAGGAGATCATTTCAAAAATATGATCATAAAGTACACTTGTATTGTTTTGAGATTGATGTCTATATATAATAAATCAGCTGTTTTTCCCATAAACATAACTTTGAATTAAATTACACCATCGACTGGTATACCAGTTTCCCATTGCATCCTGCTGAGTCAAAGATCACATTTACAAGACAAAAATCACAGGATGAGATCCAGATAATAAAATGTCTAACTGAGAGCATAAAATGAATATAGGAAATTATATAATAATATTACTTCTTACTGTTAAAATATATAATAAACATTCCAGACAGAATGTTACATGAAATGTTAAGATTTCCAAGAGATTAAAATAATAGAAGTTATAAAAAAAGTTTCTGCACAGATTATAATCTTTATAGCCTTTATCAGCAATGTCTAAAGGCCATTTCTGCTTGTTACAGGATATTCCTGACATGCTCATATAGATAGTCTGAGTGAGTCATTATAAAGATTTTTCACCAAAGAAAAAAAATGAATCAAAGAACAATTTGCAGACTAGACTCTTCCTGAAGCAATAGCTATTGTGTGGTTATGTAAGAAATGAATGATACAACAGTGAATCGAAATAAGCAAAAAGCAATGGAATCTCATTCTGTGCATCTAATTCAGACAATAACTCTGGTTAGGCATCTCTGAATTATAGTAATAAATATGTAACATTCACATTCACAGCTTACCAGAAATATTTTTATGACACCACTAAAAAACCATTTTAAACAGTTATATAACTGAAGAAAACAACTTTAAAACATGCACTTGGATCCTTGCTAGATAGTGTACAAACATTCAGTCCACGACACACTGTATTCCAAATAAACAGTTTTAGGACATTTGTATGTGCTTATAAAATGGTGAAATTCTAATATATAAATCTTTTACATGACAAACCTCCAATTTTAGTAACCATGACAGAAATGAATTCATTCCCCCTTATACAGCAATACTAACAGCTGGACTATAAGATTTGTAAGCCACCTGCATGCTGCTATGAAGACTACAGTGTACACCACTGTATTTCTCTAATAAACTTATAGTGTACATAACATGTAATGTTACATAGTATATACCCTGTGCACGGATAATATTACAGAATAACGCATTACAGCAGTGGTCTCAAACTGAATTCATGGAGGGCCACAGCTCTGCAGAGTTTAGCTCCAAATCACACCTTCTTGGAAGTTTCTAGTAATCCTGAAGACCTTGATTAGCTGGATCAGGTGTGTTTGTTTAGAGTTGGAGCAAAACTGTGCAGAGCTGTGGCCCTCCAGGAATTCAGTTTGAGACCAATGCATTACAGTCTCTATATTTATAGCGTTGTGTCCAGTAGATGGCAGCATCCTCACTTTAAAGTTCATTGGTGCTTACCTTTTTTTGTAGTGCAGGCTGTTATGTTTTGTAGGGTTTGTTGTTTATTTTGATCTCCGTGGGTGGCAGTGTTTTCCTCTTGTTCTCTATATTCGGGTCTGAACATCTGCGCTGCGATGATGATGATGATGATGCTTATGGGTTTGGCACAACATGAGGGCGAGTCATTAATGACATAATTTTCATTTTTGGGTGAACTAACCCTTTAAAGGGACAGTTCACCCAAAAAAGAAAATTATGTAATTAATAACTCACCATTATGTTATTATGTTGTTCCAAACCCGTAAGACCTCCGTAAGACCTCCGTTAATCTTCGGAACACAGTTTAAGATATTTTAGATTTAGTCCGAGAGCTCTCAGTCCCTCCATTGATGCTGTGTGTACGGTCTACTGTCCATGTCCAGAAAGGTAAGAAAAACATCATCTAAGTAGTCCATGCGACATCAGAGGGTCAGTTAGAATTTTTTGAAGCATCGAATATACATTTTGGTCCAAAAATAGCAAAAACTATGAATTTATTCAGCATTGTCTTCTCTTCCATGTCTGTTGTGAGTGAGTTCAAAACAAAGCCGTTTGTCATATCCGGTTCTCGAACGAATCACTTGATGTAACCAGATCTTTTTGAACCAGTTCACCAAATCGAACTGAATCGTTTAAATGGTTCGCATCTCTAATACTCATTAATCCACAAATGACTTAAACTGTTAACTTTTTAAATGTGGCTGACACTCCATCTGAGTTCAAACAAACCAATATCCCGGAGTAATTCATGCACTCAAACAGTACACTGACTGAACTGCTGTGAAGAGAGAACTGAAGATGAACACCGAGCCGAGCCAGATAACCATATAAGCCAGAATAATATTGTGACCCAATCAGAAAAGAATGAGACATCATATAACACTTTTGACTTCTTAGTCATAACTGATGCAAATTATGTTTTTGTTTTTTATAATAATGGATGGCTACTTATAAATAAAGACTAAAAATTACATTAAGAAGACAGTTTAACTGACTCTATAAAAATAACTGTTTCCCTGAAATGTTCCCAACGACGTTACCAGCTCTCTCTCTTACTATTTTCAGGAATGTTGCAATGTAGCACAATGTCAGCACTAGTTCAGAGAGTCAGAAGTCTTCGCCTTTATCAGATGTGTTCATGCTGAGGGGAACTCTTAACAAAACAAGACGCCTGCTGACAGTACATGTACAAATAAACAGGCTTAGTTCATCTGATTGTCATACAGTTTCAATGACAAATTAATAAAGAACAAAACAGCACTTGAAACTCAAAAAGTATTTTCTGTTCTTCAGTATGTGGTCAGTTAAAAATGCATAAGAATAGTTACTAAATTCTTTTCCAATATGAAAAACAACAAATAATTAACATGAAAATGGTTTTCAGAAGTTAATTTTTTGTCCATTATAAGAGGCCTTCATTGTTCTTGAAGAGCATTGTTCCTGCACAACCTCCAACCCAGATGGATAAATTGAGTGTTGTTCGAGCATCATTATAGTATTAAATCTAAATGTAAAGAAGTTAAATTGTTAACTGAGATATTTAAAACATTTTAATTGTTAATTTAACCCTCATGTTGTGTTTAAGTCTTTTTGACTTGATGCACTTTGACTTACTAACTTTGCTCACACATGGGTATTTATTTATTATAATATTTTTTGTATTTACAATTTTTGTATGTTTTGGGAGGATTTCCCTTATCTTGTTTCACTTATGGTGTTTCTGATTAAAACTTCCTGCCCTTATATATTTCTCATTTCACCTAATACTGTATTCAATCTTTCTATCAACATTTTTTCTTTCAATTAGCACAGGCTTTGTTTTTGTTTTTTGTTTTTTTTTTGGAACCGATCGATCATAGGCTGCACTGATTTGAGCTTATTCACCAGCTTTTTTGTCAAGATTGCTAAGATTATCCACCAATATTCCAAGCATAATTTCAGATCATTGAGGCCTATGAACAGTCAGTTCTAAAAAGAGATACAAAACATGTGCTAATTGAAATGAAACATCTCAATAAGAAATATTAAATTCAAACAATCAAAAACCAAAAATCATTTAAAATTGAAAAAAAACTGCCTGGCAAAAACAATGCAACACTATTTGTGGTGCTTTGGAATAGCTGCTGAAAAAGAAGTGAAAGAAAGAAAAATTATTTAGTCTAAATAACTTTTTAACCATAATGAAACTGGAAACCAAAATATACAATTAAATAAAAACTGTAATAACCCTGATTTTAGGTCTTATTTCAAGAACACAAAAGAATGATCTGAAAAATGTGTGACGCATCATGAGACAAAAACCAAAAGATTTGGGCCTGTAGAAACATGGTAGTGTTCAGGTGGATGACCACAAAATTTGAGAATTTTGAATGTTGCAATTCACCAATAACTGTGGGAACACACTTGATAAGACACTTTCTTTTATTCACTCGTAATACACGTGTGTGTTTAACATGACAGTGACTGACTTGTCAACACTGATCTCTTTCTCCGTTCCATTGCGGAATGTGATCACATGACATGTGATGTGTATTATATATATATATATATATATATATATATATATATATATATATATATATATATATATATATATACATATACATATATATATATAAAATTAAATTGATGCATTTAGCAGACGCTTTTATCCAAAGCGACTTACAGTGCATTCAGGCTATCAATTTTTACCTATCATGTGTTCCCGGGGAATCGAACCCTTAACCTTGTGCTTTATAGCACAATGCTCTACCACTTATATATATGTTCCATATAGGTTTAGATATTATTAGTGGAAAAATACTGGTTTGAATTTGCTCTAACTATGCTGTATGATCCAGACTGAAGAGCAAAGGAACAGGCACTCTGGTGGGATCTCTTGTTCACACTGAGCCTGCTGTAAAGCTTCTGGTTTTCTCAGGTGAGGGCTTCTTCCAAGGCTCTGGAGGAGACTGTGGGCCTGTGGCCAGTGAGACTCCCTCTCCATCAACTGCTGCTTCAGAGATGAGATCTGCAGTCTCAGATTCTACATGCACAAATATTTAAACATAAGTATTCTTGCATGTGTTTACTATTGAAACCATGTAATGATAAGACGGTACAAAATAATCAATGCCATCAGTGGTTCCATGAAGAAAATTACACATTTCCATTGCACAAAAAGTTCTTTAAAATGGAAAAAGATACTTAAAATGGTCACATTAGAACTATTTAGTGAAAGGATCTTTGAGGAACCAGAAATGTACTGTATGTGAGAAATAAAGGGGATTCTTACACATGATGTAAACTTGTCTAAAATGTCTTGCTGATTCATTAAGTTCTTTCTTAAGCCAGAACAAAGGTCTGCAGCCATCCTCACAATTAAAACCATGCCCTCCCATCTCTTCCCTTGTCAAATTCATGAATATGTGAATTCAGGGATAGAAACATAAGATTGAGGGCTAGAGTAATAATATTATATTGTAAAATCATAATCTTTTTGCAAAACCTGATTGGAGTATCTGGTTGCTCTTGTCCCTTGCCATGAGTGGTGTCTTCTAAAGTAACTTTGACTTTTGGGAACTCCACTGTGAGGAGCTTAGAAGCAGAAGGTTGTCTAAAGTCACTGTCGGTCCCCCTTTCCGTTTTTCATAGATCCTTCTAAGCTTTTAAATTCAGAATCGCTGCTAAAGCTCGAAGAACTGGACGTAGCAGTAGAAGAGTGATGAGGTAATGAGGTAACGGCGGGTGAGTTGGGATTGATTTCTTTAGACAGATCACCCCTCTGGCAGTGTAAATGGTAAATTGTATGATTTATCTTAGAGATTTTGACAAAGTGGTCTTTTTTTTTTTTAAAGCCAACACTTTCTTTCCTTTGTGCCAGAGCAAATCCACTTGGGCCTGCTTCCATTGGTTTTACCATAATTCCTCAAGACTTTTTGGTATCTCTTTCTGATGAGATTCAGTGGGACGTATCGTCTGCTGACAGCTTCATTTGTGGACTAACAGACCATCTCCTCTGGAGTTTTTGTAAGCAGTCCTTACCCTTCAAAATTATCAAATTTTCATTTACAAAGGAATTTCCTAGTCCCTGCTCCTCTGATTTGTGCATTACTCTGGAAAATAGTGAGGATATTGCTTAGAACACACAAACTGTATACAAGTTACTTTTTGAATATTGCTCATACCTGAATCTCATGTTGGATAATAGCTTGGTCTGTTTTGAGATGTAAAAATCAGCTTGTTATGGAAATGGGAGGCATGGCAAATCTTTTAAACATGTCATGCCCTTTTCCTAAAGGGCAATATTTGCCCCTCAGCTCATTTTCTTCACAAAAACCCTTCAGTCTACTCAGGCGTGTCTGAACAATCCATTAAATAGTCCTAATATACAAACTAAGGAGTTTAAGACAGAAGATCACTAACATTACATTTTTTCGTGGGCTTTGTTATAACTTGCACAGTACAGTCAACAAACACATTATTGTACTGCCAGAATATGCTCTGCTCTCATCTTATATGAGCTTTGCAAATACACATAAATGTATGTCTTTAGATGCTTTTTTGAAGTTCGCATTAGCTTTGTCCATTGTCCATTATAAGTGACGCTCACTGAGTGCTCTATAAAAGACTTAAACATTAGTCGTCTTAAATGAAGCCCTTTCTTGTCTTTTTCACAGCAGTTCGTGACACCAGGCGTTTATTGTAGCTCCTCACCAGGTAGAGACTTGAATGTTAGGAAGAGGAGTTGCTTTGCCTTCAGGTCTGAGCAGCTTTAAAATGCTCTGCTTTGGCAGAACAGACGTTCACAGCTGTGTCGTCTACTTACATTAGAAATCGCTTTGGACCCAGGAATCAAAATATGGAGAATATGAACTCCACCATGGTGCCAACACCGGACACCATCGACAAAGACTGTCAGGAGAACGTTGACCAAAATCGAGTGCTGTACATTTTCTACTCTTCTGTGGTAGTGGTGCAGTTTATCTTGGGTTTCCTGCTGAACATTACAGTTATCCATCTCTTCATCTTCAAGCTCAAGTTCTGGAAATCTAAGACCATTGACATTTTCCTGTTCAATCTGGTCCTGGCTGACATTTTGTTGCTGATTGGATTGCCCGTAAAGGCATACAACTTTCAGCAATGCAGTGAACAGAAAGTAGTGTGCAAAGTACAGCTCTTTCTGCAGTTTATCAACCGAGGAGCCAGCATTGCCTTCCTGACGATCATCTCCATTTATCGATATTATAGCGTGGTCCATCCTGGGAGGAGGAAAGTTCGTAGTATTTTGAAACGATCGCCTCAGATTTCTGTATTCATCTGGGTGCTGCTGGGAATTTTGACCATTCCGGCCATGTGTCAAAGTTTTATCAGATGCAACAGCAGTGAAAAAGATGAGAAACTGACCGCCATTGTTATATTGAGGGAAATTGTGTTTTTTACTCAGATTTTCATCCCCTTTTTTGTTCTTGTGTACTGCTCCATACGGATTATCAAAAGACTCCAACAGAAGTCAGTGGGCGACAAGACTAAACTCTGGAGAGCGATGTTCCTCGTCACTTCAGTGGTTTTCGTCTTTGCTGTCTGCTTCTTGCCATATGCCTTTACAAGAGCAGTGCAACTAAAGATCAGTGGACTTGTGATGAAAGAGGAAAAAGTTACTGTTGTTAAACTGTTTGACGGGCTTCTTTGTCTCTCTTATCTGAACTGTCTGCTGGATCCGATCCTGTACTGCCTCAGCAGCAGTAAATTTAAGAAGCTGTATATATCAATGTATCTTCCCTTCCTGCTGGAGAAGGAGAAACCAGAAAGTTCAGAAGATACTGCAGATGACTGATCCAAGTAAAAAAGAATATGCTTTGAAAAGGATGTTGGGAGAATTTCAGTCAGTTTCTTGCAATTGCATTTTTTTCTAAAACATTTTGAACAGTAAATGGGTAGTCGTCACATTGAGTATCATGTCTAAGGTTTATTTGTTTTTAAAATGTGTTTAAAAAAAAATAAGAGTCTGGATTTTATGTTACAATTTTTTAGGAATGTATAAATTGCAGAAATGTATGCTTTTAGGCACTGTGACCATTATAACGCACATTTGTTTTCTGCATTCTAGTTTATTTTAAATGGCCCTGCGGTGTGACAGATGTACAAACAGTCCAATGCATAAAAATGTCAAAACAATTAGCTATGTGCTTTTAAAAGTAGTTTTAGATGAAGAAGCATGTCACACTGAATGCATGTCAATTCATTTTTTAATTCAATATGTGTCTTGCTTATATTGGACTTTCTGATGTGACTCATGATTTGTCTGGAAGCTGGAAATGTATGATTTAGAAAATTTCTCTGTCAGACACAGAGGATGAAATGTGTACAATTTAATGTTTTCCTTTTTTCTTTTTTGCATGTATAATTATGATTTGAATATGGTAAAAATAGAATGTTATTTCCACACTATTGTAAAAATACTTTTTTTTTCTTAAGAGCATAAAGATAAACAACATCTTCATTCTTACCATTGGTGTTATTAGTTGCCAGAATCTCTGACTCATTCTCAATCGCACCAGAATATATAGCTTTGGATGAGCCTATCTTTAAGGCATCTACATTCCCAGCAAACAGTTTCTGAAAAGCTCAGGAGGTGTCTGGACTTGCCAGTGCGCTAAGAATGCATGCAATAAAATCTGACCTGAAAGACAAAGTTATGTAATGAAGAAAAAGAGTGGTCCATTTACCATACAGTGCAAAATGCACTGTGTTGTGATGGGTAAAACTCAAAAAGAGTAATGCACATTTGCTTATCTCCTTGTAAGTAACATTTAAGAATTGAAAAATAAAAAACATAAAAAACATTTTTGGTTTCACAAAGAACCATTTAGTCAAAGGTTCTTTACAAAAAAATCTCTTTCTTACCTTTTTATAAACTGAAGAAACTTCTTTCGCCACAAAGAACCTTTTGAGAAACAGAAAGCTTCTTCAGATGTTAAAAGTTCTTTATGGAACCACAAAAAAGCTGATGGGCAAAAATTTGATAAAAACATTTAAATTCCAAATTTGTCAGAAGAGTATTTTTGGCTAAATTTGTCAAAAAAAAAAGAATTATATAAATTAAAAATAAATAAATAATAATAAAATAATATTGTAAATTAAATATAAAAGGTATACAAAATACAGTACCATTACCATAACACTAATAAATAACTTACAAAATAATAACAACACCATATAAATTTGGTATCAAGACAACCGATTACTTGAAAATCTTGATTGTGTTCTGTTATTTTCCTGAATGGGGATAGATTTTTATAAAACAAGCTTAACTAGTGTGTTGTCCTATTTCACTATTTGCTTATGTTGGTGTAGTCCACTTAAAGCGTTCGTCATCACAGCGGTAAACACTACAGCTTTTTTGTTTCATGAGGGGGTTTGGCACCACAGCATCTTTGCTTCCAGACGGAACGTTAAAGAACCAACCGATCCGATGACGACTTCAACACTCCTGATAGGTTTCCACTTTTTTGTCCCATATGCATCAAACGTTTAGCCAACGGTCCCTTAGTCTGAGGCTGAGACTAACGTTGGTGTCAATTGCTCAATTTTCCCTTGAGCTCAAATCTTGATTGCACTAGTTCTTCCCCCATAGTTGCTTGGCTCAGTGTTCACAATTGCAAAATTAGGCTCTTCTGTTTGTGTTTCAAGTTAGCACAGGACGGCTCCTGTTTTCTCAGTTGATAATTAACTTGATTTGTGGAATATACTTTTAAAAAGGATTGAATTTATACAGAATTAACTGTATTATTTTAAATGCTGTATTGAGTTTTCCGGGTCCCAAGAATGAGCAGTTTCTTTGTTTAATCAGTGGCCTATTAATTAAAGACTTTTTTCTCTATATCTAAAAAAATAAAATAATAATAATAACAACTTTAATGACTTTGCCATCAGTCATTAAAGGTTTTTAATAAGTAAAATGAGGTTTAAAAAATCATTAAAGAAATATTTAATGGCACAGTATACAGTAAAATTTGATGTTCTGAATGTATTTTGGGTTTGTGTGTTTACTGTATTGGCTTTTTTTATGTATTAATGTAATTTTGTTTTTTACTTGTTGGACCCCAGGAAGAATAGTGGATGGGGTTCCAAATAAACAAATATATCATTATTTTCTAATGCATTTTTAGTACCAACAAACTTAATGCCAAGTACAAACAGTAATGATGATCAAATAAAAAGTCCAGATCTGATAAATCATGTGATCAGAAAGAGTAATAGTGGGTTCAAACAACACACTGATCGACAAACACATCTTGACCTGGTCCATGTCCTTGTTAGGACAATGATTGACTGATGAGTGACGGCCCTGTGGTGTTTGTTGTACTGATATGCTTTAAAGATTGAAAACCTCTCAAAGTCCCTGCCTGTCAATTCTCAGACATGGAGGTTCACAAAGCAGTTCTTTTAGTTTGTCTCTTCCTTTTTACAGGTAAGCCAACAGATATTTATTCATAGCGCTTAATTCTAAGACCATTTCTTCTATGCTATAGATAATGAAATGAACCAAATAAGACCTATAATTAATTTTTATTTTGTGAATAATTGATATGATCATGTTCCCTTCAGATTTCCTCAGGTGCCACAGTGAAAGCACAGGTAAGAAGATCTGCTCTTCTGCAAATGTGTTGACAGTTTATGCTTTCATTACTAGAGTCCTGTTGATCTAGTTTGAAATGTTTATATTTTAGAAATATTCTGTAATATAGTTTGGTAGGGGCTCACATGGGCCCTAGTTTAAAATGTTTTGGCCTTATCGGTTTAGGTAGATTTAGTAGCACGGTTCACAGAACCTGAGTCTTAGTTCATCAATTCTAATATATCGTGTTTGTGACTTGAAACTCAGTTTATCTTTTCCCCCATCTTTTCTCATTCTGCAGATGTTTTGGAAGCATATATAAAAACAGATGGGGCCTGGATAGTGAAATTACCTAAGAGTCAATACACTGCAAAAACAGTGGAGGATTGTGCCATCAAGTGCAACAAAGAGACTTCTTTTACATGCAGGTCCAAGTCAGACCATAACAAAACTCTCAAAACATATTTAGCTGTACTAGACTCTACAAGTGAGGCTTTATTCCAATGTATAATGATAATACATTTGTATATATGTGCTTTGCAGGTCCTTTTTATACATCGAAAAAGATCAGGATTGTGTAACATTACCTGCCAATTCAAAAACTGATCAAATACTGCGAAGAATGAGTGCTGCCCTCTATGAGAAAAAGGGTAAGATATTATAGTCCAACATATTTTATTACTTTACAGATTTGAAGGTGAAGATGATGTTATGAAGTTCCCCCTAAAATAATTTCAGCATGCATTACTATCTTTTAAATCAGCTTTAAGTACATTACGAATTTTAAGAAACTTGAAATGCTAACTCAACCTGAGTTAATATATAATCCACATTTATCAAAGTGTAGTTTGGTCCATGTAAGCAAACAAAGTGAAGAGGATTATCTAAAAATCTATCATCCAGTGGGGGTTGCTTTTTTTTTAAGTACAAATGAATCAAGTACTGTTTAGGTTAGACAATGAAATTTTTATGTTGTCTTAAACATTCTGTAGATCAGTGGTTTTCAACTGGTGCTTCAGGACCCAAATTTTACATTTAAAATCCTGTAGTGATCCAACAGATTTATTGATATTGTCAAACTTCATAAGTCCATCTAACTAGAGTAACACAACAAAAATAAAAATAGGTAGAATTATAATGGAATTTTATATGGAAGATGAAACTTTGGGCCAAAATTCTGAGTATTTTCACTCTGATATTGACATAAAAAGATACAGGAAGATACAGATCATCTGTTTTTGTGTCAGACAACAAACCTTTTGAGAACCACTGCCCTAGCGGGTCATAATAATGTACAGCAGCTACCAATAAGAAAACTGCTACACTATCATACAAACATATATTATATATGAATGTCATTAGTAAATGAAATGAGCATACTATATACTTAAAACACAATGAAAGTGGTTTCAATATGTTGTAATGAATGCACTGAATCCCTCTTACAGAGTACTTACTGGAATGCGTGAATGGTATTGGCATGGACTACAGAGGTACAAAATCCAAGACAAAATCAGGAAAAACGTGTCAGCGATGGGAGGGAATTTTCCCCCATGTGCCAAAGTATATCTCTCAATTTGACTTTTTCATTCATAATGCAATAAAACAAAAAACATCTATAGGAAATACAAAAATTAAGTGGTCAGCTAATTAATGTAACTTTCCATAGCATAACACCAAAGACACATCCAAAAGCTGACTTGGAGTCAAACTTTTGCCGAAACCCGGATGGAGATCAAGGGGGTCCCTGGTGCTATACCACAGATCCAGGGAAAAGATGGGAGAACTGCGATATCCAAGACTGCACAGGTAAATTTACTGAACAAACTGCTAAATAGTGGTGGGATATCATACTGAAGGGCAAATCTTATGTAAAAGTTTTTCTAACAAGCCTGCTACCCAGAAAAATGCAATCATAAACTAGAAAATTATTTCTTTAAATGTCCTTTCACTAACAACTTGGTGGATAAGTGATGTAGTTGCTCACTTTCATTTAGAGCAACACTCACTCACAAGGGAAGTACAAAGCAAAATTTGGGATTAAGCCTTGAATC
This sequence comes from Carassius auratus, assembly GCF_003368295.1. Classification (NCBI taxonomy): domain Eukaryota; kingdom Metazoa; phylum Chordata; class Actinopteri; order Cypriniformes; family Cyprinidae; genus Carassius; species Carassius auratus. The sequence continues at coordinate 2,360,730 of NC_039262.1, read as the reverse complement.
TGCTCTTAAATATTTGCAGAGGAATGCATGCAGTGCAGTGGAGAAAACTACAGAGGCAAGATCTCCACCACTGCTAGTGGATTTACATGCCAGCGCTGGGACTCTCAGAAACCCCAGAACCATGGTTACATCCCTTCAGCGTGAGACATTATACTTTATAGCACAAATGGGATGTGGTCTATTTTGTGCATACTTTGACTGTGGTCTGTCTTTTGTAGCCTTCCTGATAAGTACTTGGAAGAGAACTATTGCAGGAACCCAGATGGAGAGCCCAAACCCTGGTGTTTTACCACTAGTCCATCTAAACGCTGGGAAGCTTGCAACATTCCTCGATGCAGTAAGCAATGTTCTTGACAACCTGAAACATAAGAGATTAGTTCATCATTAACTGGTCATTGTTGTCTTGTAGCAACTGAACCACCCACAATTGTACCAGAGCTTACCTGTGCAAGTGGAGAAGGTAGCTCTTACAGGGGTACCATTGCGGTGACAATATCAGGAAAAACTTGCCAGGAATGGTCATCCCAAATTCCCCACAAGCATGCTAGAACTTCAGAGAACTACCCATGCAAGTAAGCATCAACATGGTGGCTTTGAGGGGCATTGAGGTTTTGTTTAAGGTTTTAAACCCTACACGTGGAGGACCACCTTTGTGCCAAGTAACTAATCAAGGTGTTCTGGATTACTTGAAAACTACAGGCAGCTGTTGGAGCAGGGTCAGAACTGAATTCTGCAGGACAAGGCTCACTTGAACTAAAACAGGAGCGTCAATTTCTGCTCCCGAAAGGCCACTGTCCTGCAGAGTTAAGCTCCCACCCCCATCTTAGCCTTAACCAGTTTATCAGTCTTCAGGATTACTAGAAACATCCAGGCAAGCATCTTTGAGCTAAACTCTTCAGGACAAGACCCTTTAAGAGCAGGGTTTGAAACAGTTGAAGAACCAAAGATACAGGCTCCTTCAGGGTAAAACGGTTACATTTGATGTAATTATCAATGAAGATTCGGGAGGAGCGCGTCAGTATCAGTACAATCAAGTAATCAATCCCATAGTATAAATATCGCTGACTTACCTCTATCCATTGACGGTTTATCAGCATCCCTCCTCCACCCCATCTCCTCACATCAAGTTCACTTTATAATATACGGGGAAGGGGGGGTACTCTAGGTTCGGGCCATTCCCGAGCTCGGAGCCCTTCCCCGGACAGCACGCCAAATACGCATACCATACCTCAGCTAATTATATGTAAGCGTGAACTAGTGAATCTTGCCCCCGAATTAAACAAAAATTTGTTTCCATCCTAGAGGCCTTGATAAGAACTACTGCAGAAACCCTGATAATGAAAGAAGTCCATGGTGTTACACCACAGATCCTGAGACCCGATGGGAGTACTGCAGTGTACCTAGTTGTGGAGATCAGCCTAGACCTGGTCTGTGTTGAAGGAGCCGTTACAAAACCATATCTCATTAAATGTAGATTTTGGTGTCTTTTCTTCATTCTTTTCATAAGAACCGGTAAAGGAGCCATTTACTGTAATCTAAATATGTGATTTGCAGAGGAGCCTGTGATCCCTGTGGGTGAGGAATGTTATGAAGGTGATGGAACCTCTTACCGCGGTGCCATGTCAGAGACAGTCAGTGGAAAGAAATGTCAGTTCTGGACATCCATGGAACCTCATCGACATTCCAAAACACCTCAGAGTTTCCCAAAAGCGTAAGACACTATACTGAATTCCATTATCTTGAACAGTTACAGCCTTAGCTCCACTAATTTCTCCTCTGGCTGATGTCATGATTTTGCCCATTATGCAGAGATCTGAGACGGAACCTGTGCAGAAACCCAGATGGTGACCGAGCCCCTTGGTGTTACACCACAGATCCCTCAGTTCGTTGGGAGTACTGCAACATTGAGCGGTGTGACAGCAAGCTCAGCACAAAAGAACCCCCTATCAAACCAACTAAACTTGTCCCAACAGACATTTCTCAGGAAACAGGTTTATCCATCTACAAGCTAACAGATTATATCAAAGGTCAAATGTGCCCTGGTACTGTCTAAGGGAGAGTGTGACTTACAGTGAGATTTGATTCTTTTTGCAAGATTGCAAGGTTGGAAATGGAGCAAGTTACCGGGGTCCCACATCCACTACTATAACGGGAGTCACCTGCCAAGCATGGAGTTCTATGACCCCCCATCAACATGCCAGTTTTACCCCTGAAAGCCACCCAGACAAGGGTCTAGAGTCGAATGTAAGACTATGAAGAATTTTAGAAATTTTTGAGGGTGATGACTACATTTTAACACAGTTTTTACTTGGCTACTCCGTTAGCAATGCAGAAACCCAGACAGTGATGTGAATGGACCTTGGTGCTATACAACAGATCGAAATAAGAAGTGGGATTACTGTCAGATCCCAGACTGCGGTAACCAATTCTTGATATTCCATTTGGAAATATTTGACTCCAAAGGCAAAATAAATTCCTGGATGCTAATTGCTGTTACTGGGGCTTAAATACAAAAATTCTTGCTATGTAAAAAAAAACATGACATGCATATTACTTTTATACCAGATGGCATGAAATGTGGACAACCAGCAGTAAAACCCAAACGGTGCTTTGGGAGGATTGTTGGGGGATGTATTTCCAAAGCACACTCATGGCCATGGCAGATCAGTCTTAGGACCAGGTACACAAATAAGCTGCCTTTCTCTACCCCTCTACTAGGCAGAAATTATATTGTACTTATTATCAATCATTTTCTGCCATACTAGAAGCAAAATTCATTTCTGTGGTGGAACGCTAATTGATGCCCAGTGGGTCCTAACTGCAGCTCACTGCCTAGAGAGGTAAGTGACTTTTTTTGAAGGCGCAAAAAGGTAAATAAAAGGTTAATATCATGCACAAAGTGAACTTTGTCAATATTTAGAAGTACAAAAGTGCAGTGGTTCTTGCTCTGCTTCTGGAAATCCACTGGAGTTTGTCTGTGGACTTCTAAACTGCAGTTGACAACCATGCACTGCATGTAAAAAAAAAAAAACTCTTAATGAGTTCTTCATACAGTTAAATGTGATCATACCATTATGCAGGTCTGAGAGTCCATCTGCCTACAAGATCATGCTTGGTATCCACACAGAGCGTGCAAATGAAGCATCAAAACAAGATCGAGATGTTTCTAAGATTATTAAGGGACCAGCTGGAACTGACATTGCTCTTCTCAAGTTGGACAGGTTAGTCTCCTGTTGCATTGCCATTGCAAATCAAACAACACACTGTGAATCTAGTTAAGTCTGTAATATTTTAGAATATTCCCCAGTACTGACTTTTGAAACTGTAGTCTAGTCTAATTTAGCAACCTAATTTGCCTTAGAATTACATTAAAGGTTCAGGTTGTAGGACCTGCCACGAGAGGGCGCACTAAAAAACAATAACAATCGCGTGGTTTGATGATGCTAACCCCTCTTTCACACCATAAGCGGCGTGCGAGCATAGACAGTAAAAGAAATGGACACAGTGCCCCCATTGGATTCAAAGGAGACAAGTAAAATCAATTAGAAGCACGCACTTCCTGGGGGTCGAGCGTACTGCGCAGACTCAAACGGAGCTTGATGACGTAGATGTCACATGAGCAACCTGTCTGACATTTGTAAGTCTTCTAATCGCTGTGCCAAGAGAAATCTGAATCACCCACCGAATCTTGCAGATGTTGTTGAACAATTTTGTCCCGTTGCTTCTATGGACTCTCTATGGGCTTCTCCCTTGACTTTAATTTCTCTACTGTGCGACAGAGAGTGGCAGGTTATGACGCAATTGTTAGCCTATTTTTACAAAAACTGCTTCTACAGGGCCACAATGTAAGATACAAGGCAATGGAGCCATTTATACATTTTCGTGTTTCTTTAGAAATAAAGGATGGACAAATGGAGTCTTTAAACACCTCAGATGTAAAGTTATTCGCTGTCAATGTGATGCCAAAATGCCCCCCTGCGTTAATCACTGAGTGCATTCACACTGGGAGCAGGAAGCCAAGCGTGAACAGCAGACTAGCGGGGGTTTCGGTGTCCAGTCTATTTTTGCTGTGCTGCTCACCCTCAATTAAAGTAAAAGCACACTTTTGATGGACAAAATAAATGTGATTTAACACAAAACGTGCTCAAAATGCACAGAATAAGCATGTCAAGAGTTTTAACAACAATGCCAATGTCTAGTGTTTTAACAATTATTACAGTGAAGTACAACAAATTTGTATTTACCCATTTAAACTTTTTAATTATTTGTATTGGGTGAAAGTAGGGTGTATTATTATAGAAACTAAAATGTTGGAAGAACTTACCCGTTGTTTGAAATGGTTATATTGTCTGCCGAACACGCTTTGCAGCCACTGCTGTGCAGCTGTACTTATACGCTTCCAGTGTGAATACTCGCGAGAGTGACGATGCTGCTTCAGTGACGATGTAGTAGCGTGGACGCGCTGCTCGCGCGCTCGTGCACCGCTCACGCTTAAGGTGTAAAAGAGGGGTAAGGAGGAGCGTGGAATGATGGATTTGTTCTCTTCTACCTAAACGCTGATGGCCATCAATCAGACGGAAAGATAAATCATGGATTTAATGGATGAGGTAAAGTTCTATAAATGTTGTGTTTTATGTCATAATTTTCAAACGCGAGTTCAACGTTTTGCATGAGTAGATTACAAAGTCAATGCAAAGACGCGATCAGACTATGGAAGCAAGCTAGTGGTTTGCTGGACGCTAGACACTACTTCCGCATTTGTCCACGACACTGTTGTCATGTGGTTTCTACGTCAGTAAAGGCGGTAACAAAGGGTAACTAACGTCATTGACAGGCGACTGCACTGCCCCGTGTCACAGTTTAGAATGGGAATTTTTTCATGATTTACAAGTAGTTGAAAACATTAGAAATATTGTTAGTAATCAGCTGGACAAAATATTTAATACTAGCCTAGTGGTTTTTGGATATTTTACTGCAAATGTCTTACAAATTGTACCTTTAAGACTGCAAACTCATGATTATATCTGATTATTTTAGGCCTGCATTATTAAACGATAAGGTATTGCCAGCTTGCCTACCAGAAAAGGATTACATTGTGCCAAGCAATACTGAATGTTATGTAACAGGCTGGGGTGAGACACAGGGTAGGTTACTTTAATAAGTTAATACAGCTAAACTGATTATGTATCTTTACTGTTTAAATATATTTTTAACAAAATACATTTATTATAATAAAATATTTCCATAGCTTCAATCCTTTCTATCTCCTAGGAACTGGTGGAGAAGGTTTCCTGAAAGAAACTGGCTTCCCTGTAATTGAGAACAAAATCTGCAACCGTGCATCATTTTTGAACGGCCGAGTGAAGGAGCATGAGATGTGTGCAGGAAACATAGAAGGTGGAACAGACAGTTGTCAGGTAAGGGACCTATTTAGGTTCTTCTTGATTCAGTGACTTAATTTGCTCAAAACCAAGTCCTAGTGAGCTGCCTACCTGGATAGCTATTTTTTTTTTTTTTTTCTTGCATAATCATGAATACGAACATAAGTAGCCTTAAAAAGTGTCTAACTTGGCCAAATTACAAGGCGGAATTGCATAAATTTGTCACTGGTTAAAGCTCAGAATACATTTTAAAATCTCAGAATACATTTAAAAAAAACCTATGTTTTATTTTGTACAAAATAGTTACATTCGATACAAAATATAACCAAATGTTTGCATATGCTGTGAATTTAGTGCACATGTGTAGAATCGTTAGCTTAGCAGCATGCTAATATGGTTTTCCCGAGGAGTTGCCAAGGGTTGTTTATGTCCGTGGGTTAAAGGGACCACAATAATGTAATATTTATCCCCTAATATGCAAATTTTACCAGGGGCAAACCACGTTTAAAAACGTGTATTTTACCTCACTGGAATGTGATTTTTATCAGGGGTTCCCACTCGAAACGTGATTGAACTAGTTTTGAGTTAGCAACTGGAAGGGTTTTTTTGTGAAAACCTGGCGACCCTGGTGAGGAGCGCTATTTGTGTGGGATGCCATTGATCTAACAGAATGATTTAATCCCCAAAAACAGAATATTACACTCCAATCATTTATTCAAACTGTATAATTTTTGACAAATGAGATTTGACAGAACTTAAGTGAATAACATCCTAAATTGCGACCTGTTCCTCACACTCATTTAGGGTGACAGCGGTGGGCCTCTCGTCTGCTACTCACAGAACACCTTCGTCCTTCAGGGAGTGACGTCATGGGGCCTTGGCTGTGCTAATGCCATGAAACCTGGAGTGTACACCCGCGTCTCCAAGTTTGTCGACTGGATAGAACGCAGCATAAAAGAAAACTGAGAATGGATTAGTCGAAACATAAGCAAATGATGTGTGGAATCTAAGTGTATAACTAAGAATATAATAATGAATATGTTATTGATTCATAAGCTGTTCTGAGGTTAAGTAACACCCGGTTAAGAAGTTCAGCCCACTGTTAGTCTGTACAGTTATATGCACAATCCAGATTTGTTTTCTGATTTGAGCCAATTCCAAATGATCATGTTTTATTATGAACACTTCAAAGACCTTAAAATGTAATCAGATCTAATATAAAAAATGTTTTCCTACATTAAAGGGGCGGTTAACATCTTTAGAGAAAGTCTCTTTATTTTGTTGTTACAGTGACATTGTTCAAACCCTAATAAGTGACAGAGCAAATAAGTACAATAACATTTACTAGTAGCATGAATAATTTAAGCCAACATTTTAAAACATACATACTGTAAATATATTTTACAGAGTTATTTTACATTTTTAAATAAACATTTTGGTCAAAAAAATGTATTTTAAAAACGTAAAAATACAGTAACTAGTAATGTCTGAGAATTTTTATTTTTTTTGCTTGATTACCTATCAAGCAAAACCTGTTGATCATTGAAAAACTGTTTTCAGTTTGTATATTTTTATTAAATCCTCAAAAGAGAAGGAATAAGTAGCATCACTTAATAATAAAGTTAAGGAGGTTGATGTTTTCTGTCTCCGCTCAATCAGACGGCTGTAACTTCTTTGTTCGATGTCACATCTGAAGGCAGCAAGTTCTCTACCTGTTGACTCTTCAGCTGGTTTTCTTTGTTTCTGCATGTACAATTCACATTTGTGAAGAAACATTTAAGGTGACAAAGGTTACCATGGTGTACACGTGCAGGGAGTCAAACCTCACCTGTTTGGACATTCAATGTCATCAATGGTTTCTGGAAGAGGCAAACCTTTGGTTTCAGGTAACAGCAGAACTAATCCACCGGCCACAAACGCAAGAGCACCTGAGAGAGAGAGCGTTCACTTCAACATCTCAACACTGCAACTAGAACATACTCAACATCATGGCCAAGGGGGGTTATCTGGTTATTTTTTATTTCTTCGAGGGGCACCAGTGAAAGTCAAGCTTGGGGAGCAGGTTTCAAATGATGCAGTAATATACAGTTTTCTTTGGAATAAACAAATTCAATTGAATTAGACTGGAATCCATATAGAAATGTTCATCCGATGGGTCAAGGTTTGTTTGGATAGCATTACCATGCTAGCCCCTGGTTTTAGATGCGATAACTACACCATTTAGGAAGCAAAAACATTTAAATAAATAAGTAAATTGTGTATATCTATTAATAATAAATCTATAAATTAATAAATACTTTGCTTTGTTAGAACCATTTTTTGCTTTAATAAGTAACAAAATTACAGATTTAATATATATTATGCATTAAATAATTTTGTGATATTATAGTGCATTTTACAATAGGCTATAATTATAAATGCATGCTTTTAAAAATATAAAGTGATTGTATTTTAGTATGCTTTTCCCAATTTTTCTATATATACTAGCTGTCAGAATGTAATTGTCCTGCATCCGTAGGTGAATTATTTATGTTTGGGGGTCTACAACACAAACAACTCAGTTCGACTACATGCAAAATTTATACCGAAAATAATGAGAGGTAGCTCTAGCCAGATGACAGAAAGCCTGTAGAGCAGGAACGGTGCTACAATCCCGCCAATGTCACACAGTGTGGAACAGACCGAAACACCCAGATTTCTGAGCCGAAAAACATCAGATAGTAACATTACTGACCAACATATCAAAAACAATAATTTACATGTAAAACAATGTCCCTTTGCATTATAACTTACCTGATAACGGTGGGATATAGTTCAGTATTCACAAACACTACCATTTCAAAAGCCATTGTGATGCCCAGCCGTCCAACACAAGCAACAGCGCTTTTTAACCAGAACATACCTGTGGAAGATACGGCATTTAAAGAAAATATACATATACACCTGTTTTCAGTCAAATGGAATTAAAACTCCAAATGGTAACCGACTGTCGGGGATGAACGCTGTGATCAAGCAGGCCGCTCCTGCCACGAAATTCGCAGTTGCAAAAGGAAGCCGGCGTCCAATCCGCTCGATAGTGAAGAGAATGAGGAAAGCTGCTGGCAATTCCACGATTCCAGATATGAGGAAGTCCACATACACGTTTCCTCCGAGGATTCCCAGCCTCATGATGAGCCCCTGGTAAACCACAGCACTGGTGAACCTGGCGACACAAAGGACAGATTACAGGTGGATGGTCACTGCACTTATCATGGTGTTTTGGATCTGACGTACCAGTTGTAGCTCAGGATGAATGTGAATTTTCTCAGTTTGGAAGTCTTGAACAGGTCCGTGAAAGAGGCAGTCGAGGTGGAGCCTGTGTTTTCATCAGTCATTGTCTGTGGGATGAAATGGGACATTTTAGAGACATTTGGCCATATTTTATGCTCCTCATCACTGTGTAAATTCTGTACCTCAATAATCTTGGACAGTGTCTTTTTGTTCTCTTTGGCTATTGCTTTGGTGATCTCCACTGCTTCGCTTCTCTTGTTTTGGCTGAGGAGCCATCTGGGTGATTCAGGGATAAACCTGAAATTCAGAGTGTATTAATGCAACATGGTTACCAAAAAAAAACATTTATTTGCACACAAATAATTAATGCTTTAATGCACTTTCTTTGTTTGATACTGAAAAAATATTATAATGTTTATTTTTTCAAAAGTGCATCATCTCTTGAACAACAGACAGCGTCAGAAGCGCCTCGGTTCAAAAAGGACTGGACTGCTGCTGAGTGGTCAAAAGTTATTTTCTCTGATGAAAGTTAATTTTGAATTTCCTTTGGACCTCAAGCAACGTGGATTGTGTGCCTCTCCTCTCTTCCTCCAGACTCTGGGACCCTGATATCCAGTGTAAAGTTTCCACAGTCAGTGATGGTTTGCGGTGCCATGTCATCTGCTGGTGTTGGTCCACTGTGTTTTCTGAGGTCCAAGGTCAACAATCATACCAGAGTTAGCACTTCATGCTTCCTGCTGCTGACCAACTTTATGGAGATGCAGATTTAATTTTCCAACAAGACTTGCCCCCTGCTTGCACACAGTGCCAAAGCTTCCAGTACCTGGTTTAAGGACCATGCATCCCCATTCTTAATTGGCCAGCAAACTCGCCTGACCTTAACCCCACAGAAAATCTATGGAGTTTTGTGAAGAGGAAGATGCGATATGCCAGACCCAACAATGCAGAAGAGCCGAAGGCCACTATCAGATCAACCTGGGCTCTCATAACACCTGAGCAGTGCCACAGACTGATCGACTTCATGCCACGCTGCATTGCTGCAGTAATTCAGGCAAAAGGTACCAAAGTATTGAGTGCTGTACATGCTCATACTTTTCCTTTTTATACTTTTAAACTGGCCAAGATTTCTAAAAACCCTTTCTTTGTATTGGTCTTAAGTAATATTCTAATTTTTGAGATACTGAATTTGGGATTTTCCTTCGTTTCAGTTATAATCATCAAAATTAAAAGGAATAAACATTTGAAATATATCAGTCTGTGTGTAAAGAATGAATATAATATCCTAGTTTCACATTTTGAATGGAATTAGTGAAATAAATAAACTTTTTGATGATATTCTATTTATATGACCAGCACCTGTAATATTTTGTGGAATCCCTGATAGACCCCCCCCCCAGGATTCTTAGATGAAAAGAAGAAATACTTTGTGACATTATAACTATCTGTACTGCCACTTTTGTTTAGTTTAGTGCAACCTTGCTGAATAACAGCATCGATTTATTTCAAAAATATATCCTTATTTATACAGTATTTAATCTGGAATATTAATTTAAGGTTCATAAGAAATTAATAGTGGGGATTACAAAAGGACAAACAGTTCCAACACAAATCTGCACACATACAATTTAAAAAATATATATCTGGAAGACGCAAACTTTTATCTGTATTGCACATAATGCACAGGTTCTTACCAATAGTATGTCAGGAAGCAGATGTAAGGAATGGTGAAGACCACCTGTAGCCAGCGCCAGTTTGGTATGAAGTAAGCTAAGAGAGGAAGAATGAGAATGCCCAGACTGAAGAACAACTGATAGGCCACTCCCACCATTCTCCTGTATTCAACTCCAACCAGCTCCGTGACTGCAGCCAGACAACAAGACATAATGGAACATGAGGTTATTTGAAATATCAAGGACCCTGGAAGCTTTTAAGCTTCTGAACTGAATATACTTATATTAGAATTTGAAAATGTTTCGTTACTCAGCACGTATCCAACCATCCAGCCGCCTTTCACTCCAAAGCCAAAGAGAACTCTGAACACCAGCAGGGCGATGTAATTGGGCGATGTGGCCACCAGAATCCCCGTGACTCCAATGAAGAAGTTGGTCATTAGGAAAGTCTTCATTCTGCCATATCTGAGAACAATGTGAATCAATTCAACCATTACTGAAACATTTGTTTTGTGCATGCCAAAAACACTATTACTTGGCTTTCAGTAAGATTTTTCAATTTTTCATTGCACTGAATAAAAAATGTATAATAATAATGGGGATAATAAAGGGGATTCAGTTGACAAAAATTGTCATATTTTCCTGTAAAAATACCTGAACAAACATACATTTTCTTGAAAAGTAACAGCATAATATATTAAGACTTGTTTTCAGAGAATATGCTCAATATGAGAGCATTTTGTCTTACTACAAACAATTCTTTGGTATATATATATTTTTTTTAGTATAAACAAGCTAAAACAGCTGTTGCTTATCAATCATTTAAGGATTTAAATCAAAGTAAATTAGAAACTCAAAATGCATCTATGGATGACTAAAAATTAGAGAGAGAGAAAAAGGTGAAACCAGAAAGTGTACTAATGACATGTAGTAAGTGTCAGTCATACTTGTCTGCCAGGTATCCAATAGCAATGCTGCCCACTAAGAAACCAACACCGAGTGTTGCCTGGAACATGTCAACATACCAGGCATCGTCACACACTAGATCAAACTGCAACACACAGGTCTCACATCAGACATTTAGTTCTCCCATTGCACTTCAAACAATTCTTACCAAAAGACAGAGCTTGTTTTGTGGTCCCATCACTCACCTCAGTGACGAACGACTGTCTCCTTCATAGTCGTACTCCCAGCCGTCTGAACAGACCGTCATCGGTAGAGTAGAAAGCTGGGCCTGGATGAACTCATTTTCTGGATTGTCACAGGTTAGACCGGTGGCGTTCCAGTCCATGTCCAGTTTCTGACACTGACTGTACGTCACCCCTGTAGAGCTGTTCATCAAGGGTACAGTCGCCCTGCGTGCATCTTGAAGACTCCAGCTGCATCTTTCCCGGATCTCACTAACACCCGGGTCACGGCACCAATGTTCGGGGGTGAAGCCCTGGAATACAATCCCCACGTATACAAAAGAAAACGGTATGGAGACCAAGCAGAATATGGAAACGATTCGCATTTGGCACCGACCGAACTTGCCGGCCTCATCTAAGATGTCTTCAAAAGTAGTCATGGTCACTGTACAGCCAGTGGAGGACTTGAAGGCATTCACAGCTGTAAAAAGAGATCTGTTAAATTGAGGCACAGTATTTACCCACAGCTGGCGGAGCAAAAGTCCAGAGGATGTTGAAATTTGATATTTTTTTTGTGCTGCGATTGACCAATTACATGCTGGGATGGGACACGGGGGACAACAAGTTACATTTTAACCCCAGTGACATCTGAAGCCCGTTACGTAATTTGTCACAGTGTAATTTTCTGTTCATCAACTGTCGTACGAAAATGGTTCAGCAAGCAATTTGGAAGGTAGACTACAGACCAAACCATGACTTAACTAAACCCTGAACGACCCCTGGGACTTAATGATGAAAGCAGAAAATAAATAAAAGAACTAAAACTAAGGCTGAAATAAAAATAAACAAAAATATCTACAAAACATGACTAACACAAAATTACTAGAACTTAAATTAAAAATGACTGAAAAATATAACAAAACAAATATTAGATGAAAAATAAACTGGAAAACAAATATATTTCAGATGCCAAGGATTCTAATAGTTAATTTCTTAAAATTACTATATATATATATATATATATATATATATATATATATATATATATATATATAGAAATATCTTCTATAATAACTAAAGCTGAAACTTAATATTAGATGAAAACAAATTCCAATTACAGCTTAACTAAAGCTAAAACCGAAATATAAATGTAAAAAGTAACAGACTAATAAAAAAAAAAATACCAAAACCACATAGGAATTTTAAAAAATATTATTAAAAAATATTATTAAAAACAACAACACTGGTTTGATGTAATTGAGTGTGCCCTCAGTCTAGTTAAAGCAGAGAGATAAACCACAATAATTTCTAATAAACAAGCATTCAGAGGAGCTGATAGCTTTAATGAAATAATGCCATAATATCTCATCATAAACTATTTAAATCCCAAAATGAGATTATAAAATAAAAGGAATACAGAAATACAGTCTGAGAATAGTTAAAGAAAAAAAAAAGACTATCTCAGGACATTCTCTTGAAGTATTTAAGAGTTATGTACCATACAATATCCCATATAGCAGGAGCAGACATTTTTTCAGTAAGGAGAGGGGAGCATGTGATGACCACAGTTATTGAGTGCATCGTCCACCTTCTGCCCTAAAGGACAGGGGGGAAAAAAAACGGTCCACCAATGTGCAAAGTACTAAAAGAGACACCCAAGCATGCTTTAATGCATCTTGATGTACCGTCTCAGTAGCAGTGAGTTATGACAGATATACAGAACTGGTGTGATTTTATTTGGCAACCATATATGTGAGGAATACACTGATGAATGGTAATACAAGCCTATGAGACAAACTATTAGTGCAAACAGCAGAGTCGGAGTGAAGAACACTGTACACATGCTGCCAAACAGGACCAGTGTCCTGTTGTACCTTCACTGCCATGTGAGAAGAACATTTTGGTAAATCATTTCTGAAGAGCTGAAAGCCAAACCCGCAACACAACTTATGCAAATATATGCATCTTTCGTAAAGTCAGCAAAACAACTAGAGCTGAAACCGATTCAGCAAATAAAACTTTTTAATACAAATTTTTCCAGGTGTTCAGGGCGTTGTATTTAGTTAAAACGACTGGCAATAAAACTCTTCGGGGAAAACGAGAAAAGTGCTTTGTAAAAGGCTTTCTGTCACCTGCTGTACTTGTGGCTTCTTTCATTGGCACCAGTGTCTTCTTTAAAAACATAAATTAAAATAAAGGAACAATTAAACAATGGGTAACACTTTACAGTAAAGTTCAATTTGTTGATGTTAATTAGTGCTTTAGATGTCACCAATACTTTTACAGAATTTATTAAAATTTATAACATTTCAAAATATTTAAATAAACATTCATGTATTATGCATAAACATAAGTAATAGAATATTTAAAAAAAAAACAAATAAACATTAAAAAAATTCTGGAAAAAAAAAAAATTAAATAATGTTATTTCATATATGGAACCAAGGGAAAATGGTAATTGGAGGAAAACTTTCAGTGCTTTTGCATTCCCTTACATCGCTTTTTGTTTTCCCCAAAACAACTTTATGAAAATTGTAATTGTAGAAACTTTGTGTTTAATCACAAGATAACTAAAATATAATTATTCAACCAACTAATTTTGTATCCATCAGAAAAGATTTGGGAGTGAATCGCAAAGTTTTAAATGCAGAAGCGAAGTTTCTCAGAAGAACACAAATGTTTTGTGCACAAAATGCTAAAGTTTTGTAAACAAACACTGTTTAAAGGGGAAACAAAAATGTTTTGTGAACAAAGTTTCTCAGGAGAACAGGAAATTTCTGATCAAATCACAACATTTTCGTGAGCAAGTTTTACTTAAGATTCAAAAGTTTTATGAATGACCACAAAGTTTCTCCGAAAACTGTAAAAGTTGAAAAATCAAACGCAATAGTAAAGTGAGCAATGAAATAAAAATACAAATTCTTACCATCAAGTCCCATTAATGAACTGAATTTTATTGTAAAGTGTTACTAAACAATAATGCAAATTAACACCCAAAGATGCAATAGTATTTTTTCGGATTGTGATGAGAAATTATGATTCAATATGAAGCCTGCAGCAATCATACATGCAATGTCATTCCTTCATGGCACTAAATCTCTGTATGCGCTCAGGGTTCGATTAGGGCAATTAGAACATGCTTTTTACCAGAACAAGGGAAAAAAGCATGGCACCAAACACCCAACAGGTGAATGTTATGGTTTAGTTGAACACTGTTAAAGGTAAAGGCATTATAGTCGAAGGGTTGTGATTTAAATATGAACTTGGCAAAGCGGATCAATCTCCTCTCAGTGCTACATGGCTTGAGAAATGTGAAATACTGCTTCAGATTGCAATTTAGAAAAGGTCTTTGACTGTATCTGCCACAATCATCCAGAATTATTTTACAGAACAGTGTATTTTTCCAGTGACCTGGTTAATTAACTACAAACAGTACCCAAAAGTCTTTAAATTAATAAAAATTAAAACTGATCAAGTTTGTGGGAGACCGAATTTACATACAATGCTGTACAAAATTCATCTTTGCCGATGAAAAACCAAGCACACAACAAATAAAAAATTAAATTACAAAAAATGTATTTTGTCAGAAAAGCATTTAGTCTATTAAGTGGACGAATCGACCAACTTGCTCTTGAAAGCTGCTACGCAAACAGCTCACAGAGAGATTTCCCTTCATAAAACCCGAAATGGAGGAACTAAACAATTGGAGCGTGGTGGCAGAGACATTTAAAAGTTCAGTTTGGGCCGCCCGGCGCTCTCAGACTTTCAGTAGGTCCTCGTCACTGTCATCAGGGTCTGGCTGAGGTTTCCTCTGGTTTCTGTCGCTGTATCGGGTCTTATTTCTGCTCCGTGTGTCCACCAGGAGCCCCACCAGATCCTCGTCGCTCTCTGCTTTCAGCAAAGCTGACTGCAGACGAGAGGTATTGGATGATGAAGGGCCGATTCGGACCCCTGGGACTGTGAGCACCTCGTCCTCGCTGTCCTGCTCATCCAGGGAGAAGGAGCGTAAGGCGTCAGCGCTGACCGGCTTGGTGGTGATGTGACCGTTCTGTTGAGGCTCCTGCGTGGGCATCCCAGTCTCTTCCATTAACCATTCCATCTCATCTTCACATCCATCCTCATCTGTGTTCACCTATCAAGAGAGACAAACAGAAAGACAAAAAAAAAAAAAAAAAAAAAGGGTCAGTCATTCTGATGAATTTTTACTTATTGTAAACTTGCAAAAAAAAATAAACATTACCCTGGAGTATTTGTAGGATACTGGATTTCCTTTCCTGAAGCAGCTTGACACTTTCTGTATTACAAGTTGCCTAAAAAAAAAAAAAAAAGCATATTGAGTGCAACTCAAAACAGCTTGATTAGAATTCCTATATTTTTTTTATAATAAATTGGTTTTAGATTATTACAAATACATTTAAACTACCATTCAAAAGTTTTGGGGTCTGTAAGATTTAAAAATATTTGTAGATTTAAAAAAAAAAAAAAAAAAAATTGTTTATTTTGATCAAAAATACAGTAAAAATAATATTGCTACATATTATATTTTAAAACTGTTTTATATTTCAAATGTAATTTATTCCTGTGATGCAAAGCTTAAGTTTCAGCATCATTACTCCAGTCTTAAACTTCAAAAGATACTTCAGAAACCATTCTAATATGCTGATTTCGTGATCAAAAGTAATTATTATTAATCTTAAATATAGTTATGCTTAATACACACACACACACACACACACACACACACACATTTAAAAAAACATATATATATTTATTTTATTTTTTAAACCATTAATTTCTTTGGGGGATTCTTTGAATAGGTTTAAAAATAAAATCATCAAACAAATGTAATTGGCCTTTTACCTCCTGTCTCGTTTATGCAGTAGAAGAACAAGCAAACAGATTGTGAGCACAACCAACAGCAGGCTAAGCACCGCCCCTAGGGCCTGACTCCGCCCAGATAATCCGGGATGCTCCTCCCCTCCATCAGTGCTGTGTGGGTCCATGGAGGTGGATGAACTATGAGAAATCGTATTATGTATTAAAAGATTTGTTAGCCGAGTAAGTCAGAGTAAAAAACAATGTTGTAGAAACATTGAATTAAATCTTAAAAGTATGATTAGGCTTTAATAATACTCACAAAAATTCACAAATGGTGGTGGTGTGCCAAACAAACAGATACTGGCAGCCATCGGTCTCCAGCAGGAATTCTGGGATACCCTCTCCTGCAGTAGGGCTGCAGTGGAACAGGATGGTCGAGAACACAGTTTGGGATTTGTCTCGCCCACATACAGACTCAGAAGGTACCAGGACTTCAAGATTTCCACCTGACAAAATACAACACCAGGTCATTTTTAATAAAGTGGTTACATCACATAAATACAAAATAAATTCTGTTTATAGAAAAATTAACTTTTAAAGTAAGCAACCTAAACTAATAATATATTAGGAGTTTATAAAACAAAATAAATTGAATATGACATTTTGAATAAAAAGTGACAAAAGTGTTCAATACAGCAGCCTAATTAAAAAAAAATAATGTTCTCTGCATTTAGTTGTGTTGTTACAATGAGAATGTGCAACTTAATAAACAAACACATTTTTTTTTGCCATTTTTATATTGTTACAAAAATAATGTATACATTATTTAATTAAAAAAGCATGTGTTGTTATAAATAGATTTCAAAAATAAAAAATAAATTATAAAATGTAAACAAAAATACAAATAAACTAAGGAAATCTTTGTAAAACAAACAAACAAACAAACAAACTATTTTAAAATATTTTTGACATTTGCATGCGGTTGTAAACAGAATTACTAAATAAACAAATATTAAAGGGCTAAATAAACCCAACTTTGCCTTTCATCTGTTCCAATATGCACGCTGAAATATTTGAGCACACTGTACTCGCACATCACATGCACAACTCTTAACACGGTCACTTACTGATTTGATCTCACCTTGGATATAATACTTGGCATTGCTGGAGGAGCCAATTTTTCTGCGGTAACTGTCATTAATCTTGACCTGACAGATATTGGCACCCAGGCAACTGGAAATGGAGCTGTCGGTGATGCCTGACAGCTGGATGTGGTAGATATAGCGATCTCCATTGGGACGGATGTCTCCTGTGGCGTTGTGGAAACTGGGGACAGATAAAACAGTTTTTATCTCATGCACTTTACTACATGTGGTGCGGTGTAGTTGTAGGCTCTATTCAAATGATTAAGAGCGAGATACTCACCGGTAATAAAGTGCTCCCAAGCTGAAAATGGCTCC
The DNA here is from genome assembly GCF_003368295.1 of Carassius auratus. Taxonomy (NCBI): domain Eukaryota; kingdom Metazoa; phylum Chordata; class Actinopteri; order Cypriniformes; family Cyprinidae; genus Carassius; species Carassius auratus. Next base: position 2,343,004 of record NC_039262.1, on the reverse strand, counting down.
TGTTTGGGGCACTTTGATGGTTCCATTGATCATCACCACTTCCTCCTGCTTCACAGCACATGCAGATCGAGTCTCCCACTCCACCCAGAACTCACATGCTGTTTTATCCTCCCTGAAACACACAGAAACAAATATGAATCTTATAGATAAACAGATGCTAAGCCAACACTACAAGTTAAGAATATTCATACCAAGTCAACTTACTTGAATAATTTCGGATGGCCCACTGTGCTGCCACACTTGAGCTGCAAGATTGTTCTGGCTGGTTTCTTGTGTCCACACACCTCGTCACCCATGGAATAATTGACGAGGATCTTTCCATCTGGTGAGGAGGACACACACTGATGAGAAACCAACAAAACTGTAATCACGTCAGAGAATGTTTAAGAAGACTTACCGGTGAACTCCATGGTCTGCGTGTGAACACGGCCCAGAGTCTCAGTCTTCCCACCAGACCGTCTGCGGCACACGGCTGCTTCTGCTGCACAGCCTGGCTGGCCTCCATGAATGGCCTGACAGAGATTGAAGTAGTACCTGAGAGAACAAATAATACAGTTGTGAATTTCATTAACACAAAACAGATGGAGGTGCAATATAACACCAGTGTTTCATTACTGATCAAATGCAATGTGTCCATATTCCACTGACTTGAGTACAAATAGAACTTTAAAAAGGTGTTTTTGAACAAAAACGAATATATATAGCAATTATGTCTGATACAAATAGCTGATAATTATTGCTGTTATGGTCTACTAGTAAATTATATATATTTGTACATTAAAACAAAAATTATTTACATATATATAAATATATATACACACATATACATATTATATATACACACATATACATATTATATATAAATATATATACACACACACATACACACACAGTACAGACCAAAAGTTTGGAAACATTACTATTTTTAATGTTTTTGAAAGAAGTTTCTTCTGCTCATCAAGCCTGGATTTATTTGTTCAAAAATACAGAAAAAAAGTTTAATATTGTGATATATTATTACAATTTAAAATAATTGTTTTTAAATTTATTATACTTTAAATTATCATTTATTTCTGTGATGCAAAGCTGAATTTTTAGGATCATTATCACATGATCCTTTAGAAATCATTCTAATATGATGATTCATTATCAAAGTTGGAAACAGTTCTGCTGCTTAATATTTTTTCAGAACATGTGATACTTTAAGATACTTTGATGAATAATAAGTAAAAAAAAAAAAAAAAAAAAAGAAGCTATGTTTTAAAAATATAAATATTTTGTAATAACAATATACACTACTGGTCAGTAATTTGGGGTCAGTAATTTTTTTTCTTTCTTTATTTTAAATAAAATCAATACTTTTATTCAGCAAGGATGTGTTAAATTGATCAAAAGTGATAGTAAAGAAAATATATTATTAGAATATATATTATTATAATTTGTATTTTATTTTGAATAAATGCAGTTCTTTTTAACCTTTTATTGATCAAATATATTAGACAGCAGAACTGTTTTCAACACTCATAATAAATCAGAATATTAGAATGATTTCTAAATGATCATGTGATCGACTGGATGTTACATGTGACACTGAAGGCTGGAGTAATGATGCTGAAAATTCAGCTTTGCATCACAGGAATAAATACAATACAAATATACAAATAGAAAACTATTATTTTAATTTGTAATAATATTTCACAATATTATAGTTATTTTCTGTATTTTTGATCAAATAAATGCAGGCTTGATGAGCAGAAGAAACCTCTTTTAAAAACATTAAAAATAGTAATGTTTCCAAACTTTTGGTCTGTACTGTATATACACAAACGAATGAAAGCACAAGCAATGTCTTAGGATATTATGCTCATTCATAATTGCATATATCTATGCTACATTTTACATTTTTTATTTAATTGCTCATTAAAATTAATTTGATTGGATCATTATTTGTTTTTCAGTAATCTATAATGGCAGAACGGGATGACGCGAAGGAAATTTTTTTTAATGCTTTGAAAGAGATTCAAATAAAATTAAAACAATCATTTCAAATAAAAAAAACACAATAACAATTGGTTGGAACCAATTGATTACTTTCGCATAAAAATAAATCAATTGTAAAGGAGTAATCAATACTTAAAAAAAAATGGGGAATATTATGTTTTCCTAATATCAGTCTAATCAAACCAATGCTACTAAATAAAAATGTCCTGATAATGGCCGTTACTGTTTTGTCAAAGATATATTGACAGGGGCAAATGAAACTAAACAGAACAACAGGTGTAAAACTCACGAATCATCTCCATTGCTAAATTTCCATGGCTCGGTTAGAGATGAGAGCGTGCGCAGGTCGTAGGTCTGGTGTTGTCCTGCAAGCTTGCACTCCATCTTTTTGGGTGGGCAGACCACATCCGTTCGCCACTGGAAGGTGACAGAACATTCTTGGGTTTCGCTCATCAGCTGAGGACTTCCACGGCCTGCCGCTCTGTCACACGAGAACAAAATAGATGACTGCCGTTTCCCTCTTGGTGCTGTGAAAAAAAAAAAAGCATAAAAAACAGCTTTAAAATCAGGTTTCAAATAATTAAAATCAATACTCAATTAGACACATTTGTCATTTAAATCTTTAAAAAAAAACAGACAATTTAAGTAATGTTCATGTTATGTGCTGCTAAATTGCTGAACTGAAATAATTGCATTATCTATAAAAAAAAAAATAAAAAAACATTTTATAAAAAGTAATCACTTAATTTTAATTAATTTAAAACAAGTTAAACAAGTCTGTTTAGTTTTCTTTCCTTAAGGAACTGAAACCATTAAAAAACAGACTGATGAAATAAAATTGAAAATAAATAAAAATAGCTTTTCTAGTTGCTCTATCCTAAAAAAAGTACATTTCAAGTTTTTTGGCTGTAAAGTATTCGTACCGCTAGAGCAAAAGCCCCATTTCTGATCTTTGACATAGTCGCTTGTAGTGGCACACCACTTCCTGCCGTCAGTCATGCCCGCAGTTGTGCACTCATTATAAGACTCGCCGTTGTACTTAAAGGGGAAAACGCACACTTCATTTTTATCTGTAACTGAAAGACAATAAACACACATTTTAATCATTAAGGGGGAAAGTTTAACAAGAGAGTCTATTAATAGTTTGCATCTAAGATCTAGACTTTGGTTGACTGCAATACACAGTAGTACTGCATTCACTATAACATGCATGCAATGGTGCCATTCAAGTACAAATAAGGCCAAAATAAGGTATATTGCAATTATTATCTTCGAGACCATGTCAAAATTGTGCCTTAAAATGCTACGTTGGCCGCTTAACAGGTTTTTAAAGTGATTCAGTGGGTTTGTCTGACCTTGAGGACAGGTGTCTCCTCCACTGTACTGCATGATCACAGCCTGCTCTTCTCTCTTGTAGTCTAGGTTCATGATTTTGCTGCTTCCGTATGAAGCCGCAGAGCCCGATGAGATCAGACATACCGCGCTGTCTTTACATGATGTGCCTTTCACAGTCCCACACACGTTGATTTTAAAGGAGCTGGAGTCTCTAGGAACCTGAAAAACACATAAATAGAATCATCGCTTTGCAAATATGCATGAATAAGTAATAAATGAAGATTTTTGGTAGATTTAAACACACTACTGTTCAAAAGTTTGAGAGTCTAGATCTTTTTTTTATTAATACTTTTAAAATACTTTTATTCAAGGAGGATGATGACATGACTTTATAGCAAATTTATAATGATACAAAATATTCAATATCAAATAAATGTGGTTCTTTTGAACTACTCAAAGAATTCTGAAATAGAATGCGTCACAACTTCGCCACAAATGTTAATCAGCACACCTGATCTCAACATTGATAATAATAGGAAATGACTCGAGCAAATCAGCATTTTAGAATGTAGGGCTGTCAAATTTGGCTGAAAAACTAAATTCCAATTTTTAACTGATATATTATCAAAATTTCGAATTATATTCTAATTTAAAATGCAGAATTTAAGATAGGGTGAAGAGAAGCTTTTTGCTTCACTCCTAATGCCACAAGAGGGCACATCGAGCAAAATATTACTAATGCACATTTAATAAAAGCATTATAATACATGAATGTTAAGTGAATAATATTTAAAACATTTTTATAAACCAATTATAATTAAGTTGCTTAAACATATATAAATAAAACAGTGTCATGTATGCATGCATGCATAGTTTAATACAAAGTGCTGAAAGCCAATCACATGAGGCAGTGAGATGAGGAAAAACCCACCATAAAATCTCCAGATAAGTTTTTGAAAAGTTGAACATTAATTTTACATGACTTTCAAGAAACCAGCCAGAACAATCTTGCAGCTAAAGTGTGGCAGCACAGTGGGCCATCCGAAAGTAAGTTTAAACTGTACTTCACTCTTGCTTGACCAAATAAATGGAACCTTGGTGACAATTTTATAGACCTCAAAACTTAAAAGACACAAGTTGAAATTCTTCAGTCTTGGAAAAGTCTTTCTCTCTTCAATACCTGAACAATCCCTGACAGCGCTGAGAGGTCAAACGTGTAGCGCAGCTGGGAGACGGTCAGATTGCAGCCGTGTGGCGTAATGATCTCTGGGCAAACCACAGGAGTGGCCCACTCGAACACATACATACAGTCCTGAGCTCGGATCATCTGGGGAGAACCCTGTTTGTGCAAAGCAAACACTTACACTCAGGTACGACAGAGACCAACAACCACTCAGTTACACTAAACACCATTTTTGAAGATTTTGGGTCGCTCTTTTACCAGCTCTGCTCCTTTCTGGCAGGTGAAAATGATCTTGGAGGAGTAGTTGGAGGTGGGGTTAGAAGGACAGATGGTTTTGCTGCTGAAGGTGATCTCCACCTCGTTGGTGTTGTTGTTATAGTTAGGAGGGGAGGTGATTCTTCCAATGTCCTGCACAGAGAGGAAAAAACCCTCAAACATGTCATTCAATATCATCCTCGGCTCCATGGTACGATTAGTAAAAATATTTTGCTCAGTCAAACTAATATGAATAATCTCTCAAACTCAAAACTGAAAAATCATCAAGGTGTGCATGTAGTATGAGACAGCCTCCAATATCGTTTGTTGTTATTATATTATCGATAAAATTAAATTCAAAATCAATGCTTTGGCTGCACAATTTAGTGAGAAATTCTAATTGTGATTTCTGATCAAAACAGTGATTTAAAATGTGATCATTTACAAAATTGCAAGATTTGGCCAAATAAATAAAAACAAAAAAGAAAAGAAACCGATTACATATATATCATCATGACTACAACAACAGCAACAATAAAATAATAATTATTAATATTATTATTCGTATTACTACTGCTGAATCAAATAATATAATAAGAAACATGCTACTATAATATACAATATATACTAAATATTTACTATAATATATAGTAATATTCTAAATACTTCACAGTATAATTAGCAAAAAACATTATTATTATTACTACAACTAAACAAAATAAGACATAAGACATGCTATAACATCTCTAAAAAATGAGTATAAGAAAAATAAAATACTTCTAATACAATTTAAGGAAATAAAATAAGAAGAATAATAAGAAGAATTACTAAATTTCACTATTAAAAAAATATTTAGAAAATATAATAAATTATAATTATATTAAAATATTATAATTTCTACTACAAGTACTAAAATATTAAACATAAAACAATCAATAATAATGTACAATACAATAAAATGACAATACTAATTAATGGCTGTTTTCGTTTCTTCATTTTCAAATGTTGAATGTTACTCTGTAGATCAAAGAAAGTGGAATTCATAGTTGTACTGTTGCTTTTACTTACAACTGGATCTCCATCAACAGCATCCATACACACAGCCGCCCCTGGAGGACAGTTGACCCCTGGGATGGGGTTGAGGGGCTGGCAGATGTTGATGTAGAAATCAGGAGACTTGTCCCGGTCTACATCCTCGTTGATAGCCGTGTAGTAACCGGTGAGATGGATCAGAGGACTTAGGTCAATCAAGCTGGTACCGTTCCAAACGGAGCACTTCACCTGCAGAGAAGAGACACTACATTTGCTGCAGGTTCACTAAAAAAGCGGGGTTTAGAGGATCGAAAGATTGTAGACCTCCTCTTACCTCTTGTTCACAGACCAGAGGAGTGTGCCAGGAGAAAAAGTGAGTACAAGTGGTGTCTTCGGAGTACACCAGCACAGGTTCTTCTGTGCCTCCTCCCTCAGACTTGCAGATGAAGCTGAAGATGCTCTTGTGTTTGAGGGAAGGGTTGGCGGCACACGCGTCTCCATCCTCATAAGTGAGCTCCACCAACTGATCCTTATACACCAGCTTCCTTGTGGATTTCCCCCCACTTATGACATTCCGAATGTCTGTGATGCACACAGCTGCAGCAAAAAACATCTCAACATTATCATATAAAGTCTTTTTTGCTTTGTGCCTAAATGTTTTAAAACAAGACATTTTTACATCCTCGCGGAAACAAAAATGCGGAACAAAACAAAACAAACCATACAACTTCTTTATTCTTTGAAAAAACACCCGCATCTATATTAAATAAAAAATATTAGTTTTACCTGTTAAATATTAGTCTAAAGTGACAAAAATATTTACAGAAATACGTAATAAAATAACTTAATAAATATAATAATTTATAAAACTTAAGTGGAAACGTTTATATCTTGTATAGGAAATTATTACTATAAGTGCTAAAATATTTGATCATATATACACTTTGAAAGGTTAATTTAAGTTTATGCATATATGTATGAAGTACTGTATTAATATATATATATATATATATATATATATATATATATATATATATATATATATATATATATATATATATATATATATATATATATATATATATATATATATATATATATATATATATATATATATACACACACACATATCCCATTCACACTTTTTTCACTAAATGAAAAGTACAAAATAAATATACCTGTTCCAGAGTCACAATCAGCATCAGCTATGTCTCCACACACATTTAGTCTGAATATCTTCCTATGGGCCACTGGGTCATAGACCGTATAGCCACCTGACCGACTGAGGGGATTTAGGTCAAAGAGATGACCTGTGGAGACCAAGCACAACATGTCTCAGATTGATTTAGCGACTAACATAAATGTTAAAGGTGTGCAAAAACACCTTTGCTGTTATATTCAGGCTATTTGCATGCATCAGACACATGCCCCTACATGACACAGTTATGAGCAGACAGGAAGTGTCTGGATAAGATGATTCAGTTGTTCTGAATAATTGTGTATTCAGTGTGACCGAGGCTGATGTGGGTGACTCACCTGTGGCTGGATTTGTGACTTTTACAATCCCCGTGTTCAGTGCTACTGAGAGGACAGGCTGCAGCAGTGAACCACACAAAGCTATAGACACAGTCCTCCAGTGCTGTGATCAGAGTAGGTTTAGAATCCTGCAGAAAAAGATATATATATATATATATATATATATATATATATATATATATATATATATATATATATATATATATATATATATATATATACACATCTTAAGTGTAAATTTTTTTGGAAATGACAAATAAACTTTCCATAGATGTATGGTTTATTAGGAGAGGACAATATTTGGCCGAGATACAACTATTTGAATATCTGGACTCTGAGGGTGCAAAAAAATCTAAATAGAGAACATCCTTTGAATTTATACTAATGAATTCTTATAAATGCCTGATCACTAATCCAAAAATAAGTCTTGATATATTTACAGTAGGAAATTTACAAAAGATCTTTATGGAACATGATCTTTATTTAATATCCTAATGATTTTTGGCATAAAAGATAAACTGATAATTTTGACCCATACAATGTTTTTTTGAGACTGGTTTTGTGGTCCAGGGTCACATATTACTATAAATATTAGCATATACTTAGAGAATCTGAACTTAAAAAAAAAAAAAAAAAATTTGGTTGATAAGATTTTAAATTGGTTTTGAAAGAAGTCTGTTATGCTCACCAAGGCTGCATTTATTTGATCAAAAATACAGTAAAAGCTGTAATATTGTGAAATCGTATGACGATTTTAAATAACTGTTTTCTATTTGAATATATTTTACAATGTAATTTATTATTGTTATTCAAAGCTGAATCATTTCAGCAGGATTACGCCATTCTTCAGTGTCACATGATCCTTCAGAAATCATTGTAATATGCTGATTTACTGCTCATGAAACATTTCTTCTTATCAAGGTTGAAAACAGTTCATTTGATGAATAGAAAGTTTAAAAGAACACCATTTATTTGAAATTGAGATCTTTTATAAATTTCTGCACTGTCACTTGATCAATTTAATGTATTATTGCTGAATAAATATATTTCTTAAAAAAAAAAGAGAGCGAGATCCATCTGACTAACTGCGTGTTTATTTAAAATAAACATATATGAATAAAAAGATTAGATAGCTATAAAAAATAAACTGTAGTTAGTCTATAGTAATTATATTTACTTTAGAACATGCATCTGTGAGTGTATAGAGAAAAGCTTAAATAACCACACACCAATTTGTCTCTGTCACATTTAAAGCGAATAATGGTGGTCCGGTTTCTCTTGCCATCCGGACAGGCTTGTCCATTAGTGTACTTCAGAACCAGCATGTTTTTCTCCCACTGTGGACCCGCCTCTGCCTCCCCCAGATTCACATACTTATCTCCGTCCTTCAGACAAGCTGCAGCGCTAGACGGGCATCTCCACAAACCTGAGACAAAACACCAGTTATAACACCTATGCAGGCCACTCAATACAGTCTGTAGCTGTACTGCTACAACTCACCGGTCTGAGGCACCAGAGACTTGCACACATTGATATAGTAACGCAGCTCCTGATTGGTCGATTCTGGCCTGACCATCCAATTAGATTTGTGCAGGGCCAGTGAGGATAGATCATAGGAGTGGCCATTGCCATCACTGCCAGACAAAGAGGGGGTTATAGGTCATTTAGAGTGTTGTATAATGTATTGGGAGCAAATATATTACTAAGAAGGTTGCTCTTACTTGTAGGAGCAGGTTGTGGTTTTGAAAGAAGGACAGGCCAAAGCTGTGTGCCATTCAAACAGATATGTGCAGTCTGCGGTCTCCTTTATGTACTCTGGCTTACCCTGAAGAACAAAGAAAGGAAACGAAACATTTAGGAAATTGATTTGACTTCTGAACTCGTTGGTTGGCTGAAAGAAACTCACAGGATTCTTGCTGTGGTCGCAGGAGAAGAGAATAGCCGTGGATCGCTCATAGATCTTGTGGCACTTTTCCCCATTTGTGTAGTTGATCATAATAATCCCATCATCAAATGTGAGGTTTTGATTGGCTAAGCCTGCAAAGGAGCATAGGAAAGGTTAAAGGAATAGTTCACCCTAACATGAATATTTGCCAAGCATTGCAAAGATGTAGGAGGTTGTTTCATCATCAGAACAGATTTGGAGAAATTTACATCACATACACTCATCAATAGATCCTCTGCAGTGAATGGGTGCCATCACAATTAAAGTCCAAACAGCTGATAAAAACATCACAATAATCCACAAAAATCCATTATAACATCTTGTAAACGAAAATCTATGTGTTTGTAATAAACCCCATATTAAAGCCATTCCACAATTCATAATAATAGTTCTTCCAGTGAAAAAAAACCCTTCATTGTTGTCCTCTCACATCAAAAGCCTACAACATATTTGTTAAAAATGTGTTTTGACTATTTTCGCTAGTAAACTGACAAAATTGACTTGTCTGAGTCAGGGGAGAAATATACACACTGGAAACAGCAGTATTATGGAAAGAGGATTTTGTAATTTTAAAAACTATTATGATGGATTTGTTTATAACAAACATGCACCTTTTCACTTCACAAGATGTTAACTGGTCGACTGGAGTCATATGGATTACTTGAGGATTATTGTGATGTTTTTATCAGCTGTTTAGACTCTGACAGCACCCATTGACTGCAGAGGATCCATTGGTGAACTAGTGATACAATGTTACATTTCTCTGTTCTTCATCTGTTGAACTATTTTTTAAACATGAATGAAAAAAGTACCCTACTAGCTCAGTTTTGACACTTAAAAACTAAATAAAATAATGAACTCACCTGCTATTCTGTGTACACTGCCCTTGACCTGACACGAGGAAACCGAGTTGCTGGGACCGTGAGGGCAGACCAAGGATGTAACTGGGCCACACACTGCAAAGTGATACTCATAACTCAAACCCTTCACTTCATAGTCCTTTCCGGCCAGTGGTGTAAGATTGTACTCATAACCGCTCTTGGGGTCCTTGACTTTACAGTTTTCACCTATAAGTGACAAGAACTAAATGGAGTCAAAGCCCAAGTAAGAGTATTTCTTCAAATTCTTGAGACTGAATAGTCTGTTGATCCTACCCTGAACTCTTTTGATTGGGCAAGCTTCTGAGGTTCTCCAGATGAAGACATATTCACAGTCATCTTTGCGATCAAACATGGGTGCACCCTTTAAATAGAGAAAAGACAAATGGGTTTCAACAGCTTCACCATAAAAAATAAAATAAAAACAAAAACCGTTAGCATCTTAAATATACTACAAAATAGAGCTTGAAACTGATTTTAAATAATTTTATCACGTTATTTTATTACCATTCAGAAGTTTGGGGGCGGTAAGTCTCTTATACTCAACAAGGCAGAATTATTTGATCAAAAATACAGTAAAAACAATTATTGTGAAACATAATATATATAAATCTGTTTTCTGTTTCTGTAAATGCAATTTATTCATTTATTCATTCAGCCATTAATCCAGTTTTCAGTGTCACATGATCCATCAAAAATCATTCTAATATGCTAATTTGCTACTTAAACTTATTTGCCCCAATTATTGGTTACAAGTTACATTACATTTTTTACTTGCAGCAGCAGGGTTATATAGATCCTGTGCAGCTAAATTATGATTCATTTTTGTTTAAAAAAAATAACTGAACAATAAAAACTTATACATACATATTCAATAATTTTCATTGATTGAACATAAATTTACAGAATTCAAGACACCAATTTATTGTGGAAGGTGCCACGGGATAAAAATCTATTTGTACTTAAGAGAGAAACCATGCACTTGCTTACAGGACTGTCATCACACTGGAAGACGATTCGGGTGGAGTAATGTCCTGAATTGCACTTGTCCCCATTCAAATAAACAATACTGATGGAGCCATCTGCCGCTGGCTGCAGGCCGGACTGCACGTATCCCAGATTCACACCTCTGCCTTTTAGCTGGCCACAAGCTCCAACCGCTCCAGCTGCCGACAAAAGAAGTCTATTAGTTTAGTCATCCAGACCAGCACTACTCCTCCGGCCCTCGTTGGGTGTTACAAAGAGAAAATCAATCTCCAAGTACAAGGCTAAAAATAGGAAGACATTTTTAAAAGAGTCAGTCAATATCTGTTTGTAGACCCTCACCAGGGCAGCCCTGGATGCGAGGCAGCGGTTTGCAGACGCTGATGTAAAACTTTTGAAAGCGGGCCTGCTCTGAGGTGTCCAGAGGAACATAATACTTGTCATCCAGACTGAGGTCACCCAAGTCATACTCTCTTCCTTGCTGATCTGGAAATGCAAGACAGAGGGATAAGCTTGAGTTCTCTGCAATGGCGAGAAAATGACAGCATAAAAAGCATGTTTTTGTGCATGGGAAAGCTTACCGGTGACTTGGCAATCCACAGGAGCAGGTTCACAGGCTAGAGCAGTGTGGAACTCAAATAACACATTGTGGATTGTGTGTGCACTTGTGCCCTGATCTACCTCTATAAGCTCCAGAGGGGATGGGTTGAACGTTTTGTCACATACAAAATTAATGACGTAGGTGTCTTCGGTACCTATAGTAAGGATGGGAAACAGGGTAAAGTGGATTCAGTCTGGGGCAGAACAATATAACCTTAATACAAGTCTCTCTAGAATACTTCATTCTGATTGGTAATTTAAAGAATTAGCTGTGCTAGTTTAATCATCTTGGGATTACTCTAAAATGATGATGTCAAAATCTGGGGCCCTCTCAGTTACTCACCTGACGATATGTCCAAGACCCCTTTGTATTTGAGAGTGAGAGTGCCATCAGTGGAGAACTGGAGAGACCGTTCCACACCAACTTGACTCACTGGTTTCTTATCTTCCAGATTACAGCCAGCCACAGGTTTATCTCCGACAGTGCCGCACACTTTCACTGAATCACAAATGTTCACCTACAGTAGACAGGAGTGCTATGTTACTTTTGTTTTAAAATTGGTATAACTGTACTAAATGTGATAAATAAAAGAGGGCAAAGAGAAACTTAACTCGAGTCAAACTGAGCAGTAGATTGCACAGTATACAGTATTGTCGTTTCAATTTGTTTACATTTTTTTTTTAAATAGCGGAACCAATTTTTTTTTGTGTGTAAATTTAGTACATGGCCCAGATAAGAAAAGTGCTGCTATTCAGCACAATTATTCCACAATGTTTATTACAAGAACAAATTAATGCTAAAAGTAAAAATGTGTATGAACAAACTGCTCAATTCAAACCATTAAAGAAAAAAAAAAAAAAAAAAATATATATATATATATATATATATATATATATATATATATATATATATATATATATATATATATATATATATATATATATATATATATATATAATTTCTTATGCTCACCAAGGCTAAATTTATTTATTTGACCAAAAATACAGTAAAAACTGTAATATCTTAAATATTAACTAGTAACTTTTTTTAACTTCAGTTTTTAAACTTGAGTTTTTTATTTTTTTAAAATGTAATTTATTCCTGTGATACAAAGCTGAATTTTAAGTATCACGACTTTTTAACAGCAACCATTTTTTAATGATTCTTTGATCAGTAGAAAGCTTTGTTTATTTGAAATAAAAATTCTTAGTAACATTATAAATGTTTCGCCATTTTAATCCATCAATATACTTCATCTTTGATGAATAAAATAAATAAATAAAGTACTGACTCAAACATTAAAAAAAAGCATTCTGTATAAAAAGACAGAGAGATAGATAGTGACAAATAGCTACTGAATCTACTGAGAGTCTCAGTTTCATTTCATTAGTCATCCAAGGTTGTTTTTATGATTTTACTTATGCACCAGAAAATAGTATCATACTAAAGCTGACTTCTGTATCGATCCATACCCTACTCAAGAGCATTTGAAAGATTTGAAAGTGCTTCTTACGACAAAGTCTTTCCCATTGCCACTGGCGTGGTATCCGCTTTCAGAAGCCAGTGATTGCAGGTTGAACTCAAAGCCAGTGTTGGGATCTTTCACTGAGCAGGTCTGTAGACAAACAACAAGAGAAATAAGAGAATAAATCTTTACAATTCCATCCAAGTCAGTGAATTTGTGCAAAAATGTAAGTGGACCTGGTTGGTGGACTCGACGGTTGAGATGGCGCAGGCAGCTGCTGTGTCCCAAACCAAGTCAACGGTGCAATTCTGGTTCCCAAAAAAGTGAGGACCAGATGACTAAAGAAAAAACAACAACATTGTTCTCAGTGTTCAAGCCACTGATTTATAAGGAGCAATAAATGAGTAAAAGGGCAGTATTGACTCACTGCTGTCCCAGATGAGCAGACAAAGTGGATACGAGTTGTGTAAGTGGTCATCACTCCATCTGCTTGACACACTGAGCCATTAGTGTACTCCAACATTAGCTGGTTCTCTTCCATAATCACTGGCCCCTTCTTAGCAATGCCTAAGTTACTGACTTCTACCTTCTCAGACAGGCCTTCCTGTTTGGGTAACATGCACACACACACATTTGTTGTCAGTAGTGCAGTTTTTTTTTTTTTTTGTAACATTTTATTTTAGATCAAGTCATTCCAGTATCTCCAGAGAGTGAACTAACCTTGTCAGCCACGAATTTCACCTCGCAGACAGAAGCTCTCCGGTCACAGCCAGGCACGGCTTTAAGAGGCCGGCATATATTGATGTAGTACTTCCTCCGGGCGCTGGGGTCAGTGGAGTCCTGGATGGCGTGCCAGTTCCTACCACCATTAGATACTGACAAACTGCAGAGGGGAAGGAAACGAGAGATTTACTGCAGAGCCATTGTTGTTAACACTGTCTAGCGTTTTGATACTAGCATTGTCTGCATGTTGTCAAACACGTATAATGGAGCTATAACACTACCTAAAAATTATAATATATATAAATATATATATATATATATATATAAAACATACAGTATAAAATGTTTATATATAACATATTTAGTAAATAAAATGATTATGTAATTTCTTAAATATAGATTTAATTACTTAAAAAAAACAACTTTTTGATATTTTTGAAATAATTATTTGATTGCAATTTACTTTTATTAGAGCACATTTATATATATAAAAAATTTTTTTTTTAATAGTGGCTCCTATTTTAATTTAATATACACAGAAATATATAAGCTATCCAAAGGATGATTCACCCACAAAGAATGGCATTATTAAACCATGGCACATTTGCTTAACCAATCCCGAACGGCAACACTGGCTCAGCCAATGACATGAGCTTGGGTTGGGACCATCTGTTTGTTCAATCGGTGGCAGATGGAGGAAGTATTTAGTCAACTAAAGGATAAGCTTGACACAGCTATAGTGGCACCAAACTTGTTTTTAAAATGAACTCAAATATTTAGTAATACAGTGTACTCATTTCTTTAGGACATACCTGGACAGGTCGTATTGGTGCAGAGTTTTTGGGTCGGTCACAACACACTCATGTGGTCTCTCAGGACAGGCGTAGGAAGTGTACCATATGAAGTTATAAGTGTTCTCATCTTCTTTCTGCAGAAAAATGCTCATAAATGAAGGACCTTTATGGTTTGCAGACAAGACACAAGACTTATAATAATCTGAAGGTCCAATGCAAAGCCTGAGACAAAAAAAAATGCTTGACACACAAGCCCTTTATGCTGAAATAGCATTATTTGACTAGATGCTAAAAATATTTACCTGAAGGGGCTAAAAATATATTTAAGTGTTAACAGTCAGCAGGAACTGAACAAAGAAGCAGGTGCAATACCTGAAACTCTGGTTTTCCTGGACCAGCCTCTCTGTCACAGAGGAAGGAGATGTGTGTGGAGCGCTGCGTGTGCCGCTTGTCATTGTACTGAGAGCCATTTCTGTAGGTCAACTGGATCATGCCATCATAGTAAGAAAGCTTGGAGTTAAACTGGCCGAGATTCCAAGAGCTTGTGCCACTGCAGAGAGTGAACAAAAAAGGTTAGCTCCACCCACAGCAGAATCTTATTGGTTCAAAAATCATGCCCTCCATATTTGATGTTCAACATGCAGCTATGTTGTGATTGGCTGAGATTCTAGTGCTTACCTCTGGTCAACTTGACAGGCCCCTGCTGTATCTGGACACTGTGCGGGCTTCACATTGTCACACACATTGATGAAGTAGTCATACTTGTCAACGGACATGTTATAATAACCTCCGCTAGGTTTCCGAAGCGGGGAAAGGTCAAATGAAATTCCTGTAGTGAAAGAGAAGTACATTTAAAAGCAGCTCAATTAAAGGCAAATAAACGCCATAAACAGCCTAAATCGAAAGCCACTAGCAATAATGAAGCAGAACGTTAACATTTTTTTTTTATTTCCTTTAGAAATCTTATATTACAACATTAGTTAGTTGATCTGAAATAATGATTGTGCATTAACAGATGTCAAGCATGTCAGTATGCCAATGAGCGAACTGAACTTATTTACAAAGAGCATTTTTTTATTTCGGTTGTGCATGTGCACTACTAATAATAATGCATAAATAAAACTACAACACCACTGTCCTGTACCTGCTTGTGGGTCTTCCACCTTGCAGTCATCACCTTCTGCTTTCAAAAGGACGCAGGCTGAAGCGGTGAACCACTCAAACTCATAGATGCATCCATCACTGGACATGCTCGTCAGGACTGGAGCGCTCTCAACATCTCCAGGCTTACACTTCAGAATGATGATGGTTTTCACTTTCATGTTCTCCCCACATTTGTCTCCATCAGTGTAAATGAGTATGATGTCATCACCCTCTGCTGCCTTTTGCGGTGGAATCTTGAATTTGCCCAAGTTCATGGTTTTCCCATTGCCTAAGAGAAGAACATTTGTGTTCGAATAAAATGTCCAGAGTAAGACAGAACAAAAAAAAAGGTTTTATATCTTGGAAATCATTTCTAATGATGCACGGACCAACTGCACATATTGCTGCATCCTCGGGGCAAGATCTGGTCTCCCCGTCTTGGATGATTTTATGACAAACATTGATGTAAAAGCGTTTCTTATCAGACTCCGCTGTCTTGGTGCCATCCACAGCCTCCCAGTTTTGAGATCCCTCTGATTCTGAGAGAAAAACATTTACAAATAAACAAAATAAGGTACTTTTTGAGAAGTTTATAGAATGTTTCATATTTCAGAAAACAGGTTTTAAAGTTTTAGCATGTGATCTTTTATTTTACGCCCCATCAAATATTAATGACTTAATATTCAAATGAGCTTCCCCACCTACAGTACAACATTTTTTGATTTGGCCTTTAATGTAATTTCTGTCTGTTCCTCATACAAAGTGGTAAGCAATTTATAGTGCATTTTTTGGAATTTTTTTTTTTTACTTTCCACAGAAATTTCTTTTTTAGGTGAACGTTTCTTTTAGAAATTAGGCAATGTTTTGGCATTGTGGAGTACAAATAAGTAAATAAATAGACATATAGATTAGTCAGAAGGATTATTCAGCTAGGATGATTTAAATTGATCAAAGGTGACTAAAGATATAATGGCAAAACAATTTAGATTTCAAATAAATATTGTTCTTTGAACTCAATTCATTACAGAATTCTGGGGGAGGTGGGGGGAGCTTTCACAAAAAAAAAAACACAATCCAATAGAAAAGTTTATACATTGTTATTTCACAATATTCTAAACTTTATAGTGTAATTATTTACTTGTCATTAAAGTACTAAAAATAAAGAAAGTAACTACAAAAATCAAATCAAGCCACAAGTTTGACTTCACTTCCCAGAACACAATCATTTCATCTCTACCTGGGTAACGCGTAAGAGGCGACAAATCATAACGCTTCTTGTGGTCTGTGACTCGACACATCAGGTCTTCCTTCTCCTTCACACATGCGTACGCTGTTTGCCAGTCAAAGTAATACGTGCAGTCAGACTCTCCTGTAAAAACCGGCTGGCCATACGCTGCAAACCACAAGCAGTGAGCGAAACATTTTAAAAACCGAATTTCCGATATGAAACCATCATCTCACATTGTTAAATTTCCTTCTTTTTGGTCCACATCCAATCAAACTTCCTCAATCAGGCAGGGTTAAAAGAGAAGCGCTGTGGTCTAATCAGCACGTAACTTCACGAGTCGCTGTGTCACTCACCAGCCGTTGCATTGCACTCAAAGTTAATGATGGTCATGCGCAGGAATCCAGTGCTGCATCTGATGCCGTCTGGGTAGATTAGCGTGAGATCACCATCTGAATATCTTAAGAAAAAAAGAAAAAAGGGTTATGACTGCTCTTCAGTTTAAATTTTCACTGTAAATCAGTAACACAAGCTAAGACGAACCTCAGAGTCTGGTTCTGGAATCTCCCAGCAATCTTTTTCTCATGCCCTTTGTCTTTGACTTGGCAGGCAGAAACGTAACCTTTTCCATCAAAACACTCTCCAGCTCTGGTCTCCCCACACACATTCAGATAGAAGATATAGGTGTCCTGACCATTTTTGGCCTCAGTCATATAGGATTTGCCAGAAGCTAAGAATAAAGAAATATGACGAATGGTAAAGCAATATATTTGGTAAACAAGTACTCGATCAAATCAAAGATGAACCACAACTGTATGGACTTATCGGAGAAGGGATTTTTGTTTTTGCTAAACTCATGGTATGTTTGATTGTTTACCATGAAATTTTCACCACACTTGTTCTCAAAGTTCCTGTTCTTAGTTTGTCTTCAGTGGGAAAAACAAACTCAGTTTCCAACTAACTGCCCTCCGATTTATCTCCGTAACAAAAAGTACCAAAATGTACCATACCAAAAGAGGACATGGTACTGTACCAATATCATGTTCTTAGACCTTTTCATCTCTGACGCACAATGAAGTAACATGTAAATTTCCACAGTAAATAAATGAGCTTTAATGCTTTGGTCTCAGTGTTATTTTAAACTACTACAATATTTATTAACATTTTAAATTAGCTTCAATGTTTTAGTAATTTTGTGATTTTGCCAGTTTGGATTTATTTGTTCGTTTTCGTCATTTTAATACTTGAAGTTAAACTCATTTTATTTCAGTTAGTCACTAAGTCAAATTGCATAATATATTTCCACTTAAGTTAAAGCTTTCCTTTAATATTTATCTAATATTTTATTTCAATTAACCCACATGACTTTTAATATTACCACTGTACATGGACACTGGAATATGTGTGATTTATTCAGTTATTCAC
This sequence comes from Carassius auratus, assembly GCF_003368295.1. Classification (NCBI taxonomy): domain Eukaryota; kingdom Metazoa; phylum Chordata; class Actinopteri; order Cypriniformes; family Cyprinidae; genus Carassius; species Carassius auratus. Next base: position 2,324,479 of record NC_039262.1, on the reverse strand, counting down.
TTAATCCTTAAACACCATATCAAATCCATCACTTCTTCATTCTTACCACATAAACAATATTTACATCACTGCCTCTTACTAAACTAATAGAGTTAACTCACGTTTCATCAGGGGAGTAAGGTCAATGGAGATGTCGTGCTGTTCGCTGGTCAGTGTGCAGTTTTGACTCTCCAGGTAATCTCTGTGGCAGGCGTACTCAGTCACCCACTCGATCTCATACCGACAGTTCAAGCTGTTGATCATCTTTGGGTTACTTCCCTGTTAAACCATTGAGAAAACTGTGAGATGACCGAGTATAGCAGATATACTGTGATGAGATGAAACACTAGGCATCTTCTTACCGCCTGCCTTGTAGATGGACAAATAAATGTAATGGTCACTGCTGGACTGTGGCCATTACAGAAGGATGGGCCTTCTTTGCCTAGCTCATATCGCAGCTTTAGTCTTTAAAAAAAATAAAAAAAAAACAAAAAAAAAGAAGAGAGAAATTCAGTTCATGCTCCAGTTTTCTACATTGGTAATTTAAAAAAATTTCTTAAGCACCAAAACTGGATATTACAATTATTTCTCAAAGATCATATGACACTGAAATATTGTCTGCTTAAAGTTCGGCTTTGCATCACAGTTATAAATGACACTTTAAATTATATTAAAAAAGAAAACAAATATTTGATATTACAATAATGTTTCACAATATTACTGTTTTTACTCTTGGTGAGCATGAATGCGCCAATCAGCCTATTAACTAATTAGCTAATAAAATGAACGCATACTTGTCATTGGAGAGCAGCTCGAGTTGATGAACAGGCTGACCCATGTCGAAGGAGTCTTTGCCAGAGGTGAGACAGGCGGCAGATCCCTCGGGACAGGAGCTTCCAACACGGTCTGGATGGACAGACATCATCTTAAGTTATCTGCATTGCACTTCCAAATGCTTTAGATGTTTACATAAGAACCTGCTCAGATGCTTTGCAGATTGTTTTGTTTGATAAAGCAGCTATAAAATCAAAATATTGTTGACTGGGTGGCAAACTTTTGATAAGCTCCTACACTGTATGTCTTATATATATAAAGTTTACAGTAACTCACTTAGACTTCTGCATATATTGATGTAGAAATCAATTTCATCGTCTGGGTCATCAACCAGGTAGCCATCTGAGAGTTTTATCAGCGGGTTGAGGTCATGCTTCTTTCCATCCAAGTCAAAGACATAGCAAGGGACCTTTAAAAATAGATTTGCAAATAATGCATTGAGTGGTGTTGAAAAAAATACTCCCAGAAGCTTGAGACATTTCCTCTGTTTATATTAGCATAAGATATTAGACGAAATATCTAAAAACTAGTGCTATCAAATGATTAATCATTGGTCAAATGTATCGCTCAGCCCTATGAACTCGAATGTGTAGTTTACATCTATTTGTTTGAATGAAAATCGGTTTTCTTTTTAACATTTGCCGATGCTCAACTCAGGCTCCCGTAGTTCCGATTGGAATATTACATACATATATACATACACACACACACACACACACACACACACACACATATATATATATATATACACACATACATAATGTAATAAATTTTACTTATTTCAGAACTGATTAATCACTAAAATAAATATTATATATATATATATATATATATATATATATATATATATATATATAAAAACAAATATATATTTTATGATATATTTCTAATACATACATGTGTGTGTAATTATATATCCACAATAAATATACACAGTAGACACACATATTATGTAAACAAAAACATTTATTTTGGATGTGATTAATCGTTTGACAACAATACTAAAAACATAAATTTTTACATTTCATGAAAATGTGACTAGTGCTTGGATTAGCATAATGATAGAAAAATAGGAAATTGTTTCCCTCAAATGTTTTCACCTCAAATACTTTATTCCAAAATAAGTAAATAAATAAACACTGTACTAGTCCATTAAATTTGATTTACACAAATGTTATTGTTAATCTTTCTTTATGTAGATTAGGTATTGTTCAGGTCTATTTAGACAATGTTAAAATGATTTAAGACTGATGAGTTTAATTCTTGCTCAGACTGAGAACTACTGAAACCGCCAAACACACACACTTAAGAATTCACACCTTCCTCCATGTTAACGCTCTAACAGAACTGTCATCAGAAAAGTCTCATCATCTTTACTCACCTCCTTATGTGGTTTAAATTTATCACGTCTGCAGGCGGCATACGTCCTCCATTCAAAGTAATGCACACACTCAGAGACGGTAACAAACTCAGGTGTGCCCTTTAAAATAAATAAATAAATAAAATAACTCCCATGGAATCCATGGTGTGACATTTACTGAAAATAATGAAAATGTAAATGTGAAAACAAATGTATGCTTATAAATATAGATCTTTTTTTAATTAAATTATTCAAATATAAAGTAAACAATTTTGCATCAAAACAGCCTTAAGTTTTTGACCTTCACAAAGGAACTTCTGTAAAATTAAATATGCATTTAGGAAAAATAATCTATATTTAGGGGTACATTTCAGCACATTTAGATATAGATCAGCCACACCTACTTTCATTTTTTCATTTGTGTCATTTCTTCTTGCTCAGAAAGAAGGTGGACCGAAAAAAAAAACAGCCATGCAAATGTCACGCTCAGTTCACAGGAGTCCCTGACTAACAGCGCATGCCGAGGAGGTAAACTCACCATAGTCTTGCCGCATTGAAAGGTGATGCTGCTCTGAATGTTGCGGCTCTCGTCGTCTCCACATTTTACCGAGCTGTTGAAATCAAGCACAGCAGGCGAGACCTTCTGCAAGGAGAGCTCACCTATGGGGAAAGAAAAGACCTGGTTTGAACACAGCAGTGTGTCTGAGAGGAATAAGACATACGCTTTCATGATAATACAATTTTTTTCAGCAAGCTGGTAACACTATACAGTTATTAAAAGAACCGCTGGAAATTATTCTAATAAATGACCACACTATACGCAGTTGTTCGAAGGTCTTTTTCAAAGGTCAAAGGTCTTTTTCATTTAGCAGATGCTTTTATCTTAAGTGACTTACAAATGAGGACAACAGAAGCAATCAAAAGCACTTTTGACAATGCACCGTTCAGTAAAGCACAAGCAAAAAAGTATGTTTAAAAAAAACTGCTTATCGAAGCCCAAGAGTAAAGTTTACCAGCACATACAATTCAGTAAATGTATTTGAGCTACCCAACAAAGTATAAATATTACAGCATGTGATCTGGAGAGGTTAGAAGTTCACAGGCCAAAAGTCTAGCAGTGCACAACCCATGGGAACAAACCGCATGAGAAGATTACCTAATAAAAACTCAGCAACATCATAAACCGTTCCATAAACATGCCAACTAGAGCTAGAGGAACTATATCTGATATTTTAGGCCACTGGAAAACATTTAACATGTCTTGTGTGGAGAAAGAGAACATTATACTGCATACTATTAAAAAAACACTTATAAACAGTAATAAACGACACTGTAATAACTTGACATCCGTTTATTGCTATATTTAATTTAGTGTAACTATTAATTAAAGTAATATTCATATTTAGAAAGAAATCATTATGTGTGTACATAAATGTAAAATTATCTTATTGCAGCCACATAATGAAGTAATAAGTCTCAATTCTGCTCTGTTCAGGATGTGTTAAATCGTTTTGAGAATAAAGCATGACTTAATCAGCCTGATGTAACCCCAAGTAAGTGTAGCATATGCTTCAGACTTTTATTAAGACAGCAAACACAGTTAACGTGACAGGACTAACACTTATGATTTATTGTTCACGGTGTAACTTGAAAATTTTAATTACTGATATTTAAACACTGACACTTATTTACAATACAGCCATTTTTCTAACTGTCAGATTGTACTACTGCACCTGCTGCTAGATAACTTCGACCTACTTACTGTGAAACAAAGATATGACTGCAGGAACACAAGATAAAGAATACCAGGATATGTGAGCGAGTGTATACACACTAAAATAATGCAAACACATTCAGATGCAATGACAGTTCGACACTATTGTGTGAACTAGCATACATTAATGTGCCGGAAAGCCCTATAACAGATGCACACTAACCACAACAAAATGTGTGACACTGAGAAACAGTACGAGTATAATCACCACAGTCAGCATGAAACGCTATATAAATAGACATTACACACTGGTGTTTGAATGTTTTTCTTACTAAGTTACAAAATAACTTCTGTACTCTCTGTAATAGTGCTGAAAGCCGCTCATTAGGAATATAAGCAAGCAGATTTAATCATCAACATATCTCCAGTGTTTGTTCTGACAAGTGAAATGGATCCCTTTATTTAAATCTAGGGCTAACAGATGATTACGAGGCACTTTTGGTCAGCAGTGTTCAGTTGATGGGTTTGAGTCATGTGGAGGTCAGCTGACTAGCTAGATATGACCAAGTGCTCTGTCATGCAGCTCTCGCTTATGAGAGCAATGACCATGTGCTATAACAGCTCTGAGTTATACGGTTTCTATCTGCTCTGAAGACAAACATGAGAAGTATTTAGAATACTTCCTTTAAAGAGTTTTTATGTTTAACCTGAATATTCAGACTAAGCAATAACATTTATTTCTAAGTCCAACCAAGTGTTTGGGGTGACTTGAATCTATAGAAAATGGTTTTTATCACATGACCTAACTGATTAAAGAGCAAATCTTGCAAGAAAACACGTTAAGATCACATTGCAGTTTAAGCGTAAATGAAAAACAGGAACAGAGTCCTGAAAAAAAAATGCATCACTGTGTCAGTAAAAATATTAAAACAGCACAAAGGTCTTCAACATGGACCACAACAAGAAAAGTTTCCTAAGCACCAAATCAGCATATTCAAATGATTTCTGAAAGATCATGTGTTAATGAAGACTGGAGAAAAGATACTAAAAATTCAGCTTTGCATCACAGGAATAAATTACATTTTAAAATAAACTAAAACAGAAAACAGTCATTTAAAATGGCAAAATAATTAAATATAATCTTTTTACTGTATATTTGCAGCCTTAGTGAGCATATCTTAAAATTATGACAAAATCTCCTTAAAATAAAATCTTCTTTAGGACCATTAAGACCACACTGTCGTGTAACATTATTTCATAATGCAAAGTGATTCCAGATCACACTAGGCTAACATAAATAATGTTTTTCTCAAACAAAATTGGCAAAGAGACAGTACAACAGCAATGCCATAACAAATTTTAATTTAGAGAACCTGAGAATTGTTTTCTTATACAGGCCTTGGATGGTGAAAACCAGTGCCACTCTCACAGATACTGTCAATATCTATCCTAAAATTAATCAAATAATCATACGAACAATCGATTTTATAATCAATGATCACTATCCCACGGCAGAAAGCTGACAATTTAGAAAACAGAAAAAGATTCGGAATTGACAAAATGAAGATTATTAATTGTAGAATATATGTTATATTATATAAAAAAGAAGCAGTGTACATGTTTATGATTTTGCAGTTTGGGTGTGCATTGCCCTGTACTTACCCACGGACTGTGGCTGGTCACTCTTAAGCTTATGGGCACAGACCGCACTTTCTTTTCCACATTCTGTGTCCGGAGAAGAATCACAGAGCTTCAAAGTGTATCTCACATTGCTGTCTTGGTCAATAGCCTCCCATTTGTAACTTCACACACAAAAAGAAAGACACAATTTAAGTGGAATCCATTTCCAGTCAAATGACATCATTGTATAGTGAAACAAACTCAGTGCATAAACGAATGCATTGCTTTGTCTCAGGTGAGTCGAAGTATCAGTTATGATTTTATTATGTCCAGGTAACGTTACCTAGATGCACCCATGCTAAAGGGCCACAGCTATCATTCAAATATATAAAGCAAACTAGACCATATTTAAACACACACAATTCTTTCTTGACAGCTGTTTATATGATATCCATGAGGGTTTGCCAGCCAGCAGTGAACATTAGGTTTGTTCATTTATTAAAGATCTCACCTGCACAGATCCTTGTACCATGGGCTGTCCTCCGACTTCAGTGCCGATGACACACACTGAAGCAGTATGAAAGTAGAAACAACAGTAGCAGCGATGCCGCAAACCCGCACACGACCCATGTCTTAAACTAGGAAATAAATTAATTCGCAAAGTCCGACATGATACAGCAGTCCTTTCCGATCACTGTTCATTACCGTGTAGCAGGAGCCACTCGCTGTCACGTGACATGACACGTGGTACAAGCAAGTCACGGGGTGCGCTGCACTCGAATAAGTAGAATGACGACAGCATGAAAAGGACCGTCCTAAATAGGCGTGGCATAGCATGTTTTTAACGCTTCGCCGTTCAATCTTTCCACTGTCCTTACAATTGAATTTACAGAACACAGAATTTACAGTCGGAGGATCATTATCTTATCATTATAAAAACAATCTTCACACACTCAGCCAGTCATTATCCAAAAAAAAAAATTGTGATAGTGTTACTACCAAATCAATAAATATATTGTTTTGAGTTATATCGCATCTTCCTCTTCCCAATTTCCAACAGGGGCCAAGTCCTGTTGGAAAATGAAATCTGGATCTCCATAAAGTTGGTCAGCAGGAGGAAGCATGAAGTGCTCTAAAACGTCCTGGTATATGACTGTGTTGACCTTGGACCTCAGAAAACACAGTGGACCAACACCAGCAGATGACATGGTACCGCAAACCATCACTGACTGTGGAAACTTTACACTGGACAGCTGAAACCCAAGTCCTGCATTTGTCTGTGCGTAGTGGCTCTTGAAGCACTGACTCCAGCTGCAGTCCACTCTTTGTGAATCTCCTCTACATTTTTGAATGGGTTTTGTTTCACAATCCTCTCCAGGGTGCGGTTATCCCTATTGCTTGAACACTTTTTTTCTACCACATTTTTTACTTTCCTTCGTCTCTCTATTAATGTGCTTGGACACAAGAGCTCTGAGAACATCCAGCCTCTTTTGCAATGACCTTTTGGGTCTTGCCCTCCTTGTGAAAGGTGTCAATGGTTGTCTTTTTGACAACTGCCAAGTCAGCAGTCTTCCCCATGATTGTGTAGCCTACAGAACTAGACTGAGAGAACATTTAAAGGCTTTGCAGGTGTTTTGAGTTAATTAGCTGATTGAAGTGTGGCACGAGGTGTCTTCAATATTGAACCTTTTCACAATATTCTAATTTTCTGAGATACTGAATTTGTGATTTTCCTTAGTTGTCAGTTATAAACATCAAAATTAAAAGAAATAAACATTTGAAATATATCAGTCTGTGTAATTAATGGATATAATATACAAGTTTCACTTTTTGAATGGAATTAGTGAAATAAATCAACTTTTTCATGATATTCAAAGTACATGACCAGCACCTGTGTGTGTGTGTGTGTGTGTGTGTGTGTGTGTGTGTATATATATATATATATATATATATAAGCCTGAGACCATAGAGCAGCAGTCCCCAAACCCCAGGGCTGCGGACCAGTACCGGTCCATGCGTCATTGGGTACAGGGCTGAACAAGAAAGAAATAACTTACATTAAAGCTGCAGGCCAGACAGCAAGCAGTTTCGTCCCAGAACTGGCCCAGATCTGGCCCGTGTGAAATACATGCGGGCCAAATATGGGCCAGAACTGGGCCGAAACTGCTTGCTGTATGGGAGTTGGTAACTTTTGGTGCTCACGTCTAGCAGAACAACATTGTAGCCGGAGCTACTTCTCTCTGTTTACATCTATGGCCAGTCACGCAGGGACTGAGCTACTCTGTAGCGTTGCCATCACCACCAGACTAAAATAGTTTGAATATAAATACTTATTATAGGTGTACTGTAGTGATTTAGGATAAGACAAAAACACAGTTTGGACAATGGGTTCATGATGTACTCCCTCATTATATATTTTTCATGTTATGTTGTTGGCGCGATGTTACGAAGACGCTGCTAATAAAGTTGCATCCAAATACACCGTGGATTGATGTTTATTATTATATTTACAATATACCACAATTTTTATGCCAGTCGTATCATTTTATTTTGTTTTATTTATGCATCATACCTTGAAACCCGGTCCGTTTAAATATTTTCTGATATTAAACCGGTCCTTGGTGCTAAAAGGGTTGAGGACCGCTTTATAGACAGTTTATATCTTATTTCAGTTAGATAAAAAACAATTTATAATAAGTTGAATCAGAAAAACAAGACTGATTAACCCCTTGGCTAATCAGTAGTTTGTCAGACTATACAGAAAGGGTTCATTTAAGCAACTGGCCCCAGATTAGTGTGTTGCTCAGACTATGTTTGAGCCGCCTTGCGCCCCCTCTTGGACGACTTTTTTTGCACCATCTGAAATATTTAAAACCAAGTGATATGTGCCATCCAATAACTGCCAATGAGTCATCCTTACAAAAAAAATGCTTGAGCATGTCCTGTTTAGCTAAGAGTGCTGTATTCCACATAGGACAATATAAAGTCAATGAAGCCAGTGATGTGATGGTGTAGTTAAAATAACCTATTATGTTTGTAATAACTGTAATAGCTAAAATGGTGTGTAATAACCATGTAGTTACAGTCAGGATGGCCGAGCGGTCTAAGGCGCTGCGTTCAGGTCGCAGTCTCCTCTGGAGGCGTGGGTTCGAATCCCACTTCTGACAACAACCTTTTTCCACAGCTACTTCACAACATCTGTAGATTCTCTTTTTATTGCGTGTTCCAACAGAACTAGAAATATTAACATTTTCGCAAACAAAAAACACCACTGTGTTAAACAGAACAATCAAACAGAGGTCAAATGTCAGTACTTATAATTACTGAATAAACTTTTGCTGTTCAAAACTTAAAGGCATCATAGCCAACACAGCCATCAATATACTGACTGTATATTTCATCAGTCACACGTCCATTTATAGATACATAAGACCTGCCAAAAGCTGGAAATCCAGTCTTCACTTCTAAAACTACATTTTTTCATCAAAAATTAAATAGTGCCAAGTTTAAAAATCTTACGATTTTAAGATCTTACTGCGACTATTATGACTAAACAATATAACTTGTACTCCATAAAAAAAAGTTCTATTTCTACCAAACACACTTCTAGAACATCATTACTGAAACAAAGAAATAATAAACAATTAAATCCAGTCATTCCAAAGCTGAACTGTTCTTTAAGTGCAATGCCGAGCGTAACTCGCCAGCATCTCCATTCTGAAATAAACCAATTGAAAAAAAAAATAGTTTACCTACATAATGGGTATACAAGAAATTAATCTAAATGTTCATACTTACGAAGCATAGGCCGTCTCACATCAGCTCACCTAAGATAAAAAACAAAACAAAATAAAACCGTAAGCCACAAATTAATTACTTGAAATATAAAAGAAAATGTAACAGAAACAGGTAAAGCTTTAAATTAGTTCAAAGGTAGTCTACAATTCCTGGTTACATCAACCACTGATGAATATTATGAGACTTTTTTTTTTTTTTTAAATACCTGAATATTGTAAAGACGTTGTCTATAGGAATTATTCATGGGGTGACTAGCTGAACAGTTAAATTCAGAAATTATTCATGCATAGATTAGACCACTTGAAGGTTTTAGAAAGAAACTGAATAATAGTATGAATCAAGGTCTTCATTAAACACTACCAGTCAGAAGTCAAGTGGACACACTTGAATTTATGTTTAGAGAAGAAATTTATAATTTCTTGAATCATTTTACTCCATGACCAAATCTATTTTTTTATATGATCTACAACCAGTAGGTGGCACTATCACCAAATGTTACTGTAAATCCGGCTCAGATAGTAAGGACACCCTACTATGCTGTTTTAATATGACAAAGCACTACAAAAATACAACATTTTGTTTTGTAGTAGTCAACAGTCAACCACTGTGATTTGGTAACTGTTAAAATAAACAACTCTTTTGATTGATCTGAAAATCGTGCTAGCTAACTTTTCAATTAAAAATGTTTTACAGCAGCAACAGAAGTAAAATAATTGTGTTTCCATATCATAGAGTTCATAAGCTATAAGCAGAAGTTAACTGATATTGTGTTCGTTTTATTTTTATTTATTTTGCAGCAACGATATCTTAGAGAGCAGGATGTCCTTCAATATTTAACCCATAATTAAGAATTGAGCAAGTGTGTCCAAACATTTGACTGGCAGGCTATGTACTCTACACCATAAAGACAGAAAAGAAAATTAAATTAATACAATAGATCATCACTATTCTCACTCACAGTGTTTGATACCTGATGTACCAAGCATTGCCCTCTCTACAGGTCCGAGATCTTCACTGCTCTTCATAGGGTATGTATTTTGCTCCCCAACAGAATCTTGAGATGACTTCTGATCCTTTGAATAGAGTGGCTGAGAACATTCGGCTTCGCTTGTGTGCTCAGTTGTCATGGATAAAACATCCACACTGCTGGAGATGTCTCGTTTAGATTCCCTGTTTGGTCCTTGCTCTTGCTGAAACCTGATTCCAAGCATATTATCGATATACACAGCATGATCAGCATCTACTAATTCTTTTGCAAGATTTTGTTTTCCAGTGACAACGTCGACCTCCCACTGCGTCTCCGAAGCATGCTGTCTGAAACGTATCTGAAGGTTGCTATGACACATACAGTTCTGGAAGAAAACGATGGCATCATCAGACCAGTCCTGGCCTTTGGGCTTAACTCCCCTCAGTAAACAATGGTAGGTGAATTTAGGTAATCTACTGAGCTCCTCTGGAAGTTTTTTTAGCTGGCCGACATCCTGCCGAGACAGAACGACATACTGGCCATAGTCAACCAAGTTCATGAGCACCGATGTCGACTCACACTGCACGATCTCTGCCCTGCACCATTTTTTCTTCTCTGCCGATTTCACCAAACAGCTCGCACCAGGAACAAAATGAACCTCTGGTAATGGTGCCAACTCTTCAGGAAGGTTCTCAAGAATGGCAGAGACTATATCTACAATCAAAAGCAGGTCTTCAAGAACGACGTAAAATTCAGATGGGGTTGTGACGGCTGCCGCAAATCCTTTATATTCAAAGTTCATTTGGACAGGGGCCTGGAATAGAGTCTGTGGTCGATCACAGCTGCTCTCTGAAGACATGTCTTGGAAGCGAGGATGGTCAAGGGACTTATCAGGACTTTTCACTGACTCATTGTCTTTCACATCTTGCAGATCAACGCTAAATGGTGACTTAGAGGTTTCATTTTTTAGCAACATATTTGAATTTTTAGCCACTGGAATTCTTGTTGCACATGGAGGTTGGAAGTGAAACTTTCTCTTTCTTGTTCTTGTTCTTTTTCTTGTCGGTAAGAAAGTGACCGCTTTCTTTATTTGTTCTGTTGCGACTGTCAGACGGTTTTCAAGTTCACATCTGCGTTGTTGTGTGTTTGGCATGGTCTTTTGCTGGAAGGTTTTTACTGCTTCAGCCTTGTGGATGTAAGAGTCTGGTTGGTTGTTGCTCTGGAAGGCTTTTGGAAATTTGTCTTGACTTCTCAAATCTACATCTTTGCTTTGATCCCCATCATACTTTGATTCCCCATGCACATGACCATCCTCAACAATCTCGATCCTCACTTCCCATGAATTTCCAAGCTTTCTAATGAACTCAACCATTAAAGGTTTACCAACTACTTCCTTCATAAAAGAGTCATTGTTTTCAAAAGAGTAAGGTTTCGCAAGTGTGCATGGAGTGCTCAATCTGGGCTGGGACAAAAACATATTGGTTAGCATGTGAACATTCTTCCTGTCTACAGTTGCAGTATTGCCGTAATCAATAAACTCGACAGCTAAGTGGCCACAGTTTGATGCGCTGGTGACAACAGCTCTGTACAAAGCCAAGTCTTCTTCATACTCAGCCACAACGAGGTCCCCTACTTTTACTTCTGTTTCTACATTTTTCATGTTGTTCTTGAAGACAGTGCTGTTCAGTTCCTCACCCATCTGAAGGATGTTTGGTTCATCATCTTCCATTTGGACAAAGAAGCTTCTGACAGAATTGCAATGAGAGATAAAGCACACGCCTTTAGAACCTGGTTCCATTTTGACAGCAGGAAGATCACAAAGTTTTGGTAAGCTCTGATGAGGTGGCACCACTTTAAGAGAGCAGGGCGTGTCCTGCCTTTTTGCTTTTATTTGTCCTTTGCATTCTGCTATAGGAGATTTTGTGGGTTTTGGAGTTTGGTTATCAACCTGTTTGATTTTACCACGTCCCCTTGCTTTGGAGTTCACTTTAGTGTTTGAAATGTCAACATCCACTTCATGGGAATCAGGTATGCTCACAGCCGAATCATGTTCTTCCTGACCCTGAGTTGACATGAGTTCTTTGACTTTTTCATTGACATGCACATTTCCATCATAAAGATCACAAACGAAATGTCCATTTCCGTCCCTTGAAACAAACTTGGCACGGAAGGATTTGTTGAGGATTTCAGTCTCGAGCCATGTTTTGACTTCGGGCAAATGTTCCCCCTCTGGAACATTCGAAAGACTGCATCTCAGTGCCTGCATTGGTGTCATCAGTAAGTCAACTGCAGTTGCGGGAATCGGCATAACATTTGTTTTCTCAGAAAGTTGCAGATCACCATAATCAACAAAGAACACACTCACATGCTGATGGGATTGAACAGGATGCGTCAGAGCCCTGTACCATTTGCCGTCACAGATATATTTGGCAAGGCAAACATTACTACTGCAGTCCCCATATGTCGCAGTCATGACGTGACTTTCTTCGGCAACTCTCTCCATCAGCGCATCAACGATCTCTGTATTCTTGTCAAGCTGGAAATAAATTTCCCAAGGACTGGAAACTTGAGTAACATACACCAGTTCTTCGCTTCCAGAACTTATGTTGAAAGAAGAGTAAACAAAGGAGCGAGGCTGGATTGATGAGATTAGCTGCTTCTGAGTTTGCATTTCCTCTGCAACGCCTTTCTCTACAAGGTAAGTGGTGGCCTGTTGAATAGGTGTATGAATAGTGACCACATAGAGGAGACCTTTTCCTTGCTCATAAAGGTGGGAATGAATTCTGCATATATGGGGCGAACCCTCAGACACAAAATCCCTAAACAAATTGCATGCCTCAGCACTCCAAGAGCTTCCTCCAACAGGTTCAGTCAAGTTCAAAGTGCATCGAAATGCTTGTTCATGAAGTTTAAAGAACTGTGGTGCAAGAGCTTGGATATTTTGCATATTTTCCTGGATAATTATGCCAAAGTCAACCAACATCAAAAACAGTTTGTTGTATTTTTCTTCTAACATGCATGCTCTGTGCCATCGGTCGTCCTTTGGAGACTTTACAGCACAGCATACTGCAGGCGACTTGAATGGAATTGTGTGTGTTTGGTAAAACGCCTGCATCTCTTCCATCAATTTGTCCAGATTAACTTTTGTGCTTTCATTTTGGCACCAAAAATCAGATGGAGAAGTTATGTGTGAGATAATGACACTTAATTCAGATCCAGGTTTGAAATGTATCGGTTTGAAAGTGTCCGCAGGAACAACCTTCGGTTTAGTTGTCTCACTGGCAGTACATCTTTCAGCATCATTCTGTTGTTCGTACTTTTGTTTCACATGATATGGATTGGGCCTAGAAGATGTGAATTTGTGAAAGGTCACCACATGACAGTCCTTTCTATTTTTTTTCTTGCTCAGGCCATTTCCCTTATCTTTACATGACGGCTCCATTTTAATAGACGCCAAAGCTGGGTTGTATCTCCAATCCAGGGCCATTTTTGCTGTTGTCATGATGGTTGCAATGCTAGTATTACTTTCAGCTCCTCTCTCAAAAAGATCAACAACATATTTGCCATTTTTCCTGTGAATCACGTGAACCATCAAAGTTTTGTCTGTTGTGACTTGCCTAAAGAAGTCGGATGCTGTGGTTGTCCAGATGTCCTCAATGGGAGCAACATGTGCTAAAGCACATTTCAGTGCAAATTCTGGTTGAATGGCAAACTTTACGGGAAGCTTCTTAAGTAACATGCTTGGCACCTTTTCAGTGTTTCCGAAGTCAATGAAAAACACTTCAGCTCCTTCTTTCAAAGTATCTACTATAAGGGCCCTGTAGTAATGCATGTCTTTTTCAAACATTGCACAGCAAAGTTCACCAGGGACTGGGTTTTCAAAAATCTCCTCATTCAACTGTAGTTTGTTGAAGTAATCTTTGATTCCTTCAGTCATGCTTTCAAAATCAGGATTTTGTTCTTTTGTCCTAATCCAGAAATGTTTTGGACTCTGGACATGTACCACATAACCCTCAAAAAGAGAACCGTCAGGTATTGCTTGACTAGGAACTGTATCAGAAGTCTGGACTGCTTTCGTCTCTGTTGCATACATCTTTTCAAGTACATTTTGGACAAAATTGGACTTGCTGCCAAAAACTTCACTTTCAAGCGGTTTAACTTCAGCTTGCTCCTCTGAGTGCTTCTCAGCGGTGCTCAATGTAACCAAGTAGAAATTCTGATCTTTCTGAAAGTCATCAATTTCAACCTCCAATGCCTTTCCCAGCAACCCAGTCTTGAGAAGCTCTAGTTGTTGGTCTTTAATGGTCTCTTCTTGTTCTTCCAAGCTTGAAAGTGAACATGGGAATGCCATGATCGGTGTTGAGAGGAATTCTGATGGTAGCTGAAGGATGTTTTCAACTTTCACCGATTCACAATAGCCACTGTCGACAAACACAACTTGGACCTGAGAGTTGAGAGGGAGACATTGCACAAATCCTCTGTGCCATTTTTCATCTTTCCCTTTGACTGCACAGAGCAAGCCGAGATTTTCAAGAGGTTTACTGTTTAGGGAACCACAGTCTGATTCACATGCAAGTGCCAATTTGTTTGACATTTCTTGTAGGTCCTTGCTCATGGATGACAGTCGACAGTAGAATAATCCAGGGTTCACGGCTGCAGCCACGACAACTCTTACTTTTTGACCAACTTTCAGCTTTGGGCCATTAAGTGACAGAAACTCTTCAAAGCCCAGCAGGCTTGAGGATTTGAGGCAACATTCTTGCCCCATTTGGTTTTCAATCAAGAGATCTGGGACAGATTCATTGCTTTGTGGAATAGGTTCCCCAATAAGCATCTCAACTAGTAGCAGAAATGTACTAGTGTCCACATGTCTCCCAAGACTCAGTTTTAACAAGTCACAATTAATGTCTGGAACTTCAAGTAAGAGGACATGGTACGGCAGACGGGCATGGATATATCCTTTAATCTGACTGCCTATCAAGGAAGAGAAATAACTCGCTGTCAAACGGTCCCATCGGTTCTGGACTGGCAGTATGTTGGCAAAGAAACCGCAGACAATCTTTGGTGGGAGCATAAGCAGTGTGTCAGATATACAGGACAAATGGCTAGGCCCAACACTCAAAACATCTCCGTGGTCCAGCAAAAACACATGGAACAAATCCTTCTGGATGTTTTGGACTCTTCCTCTGAACCAGCGACCAGACACAGCATCTTCTACCAAACAAAGTTCTCCAACTTTAACAAAAACTTTTGATTTCACAGCATTTTGAATTTCAACTTGGAGAATGTTGTAGTCCAGTTCACAGATGGTCATATATTGGCCCTGAAAGTGTACCAGTGTGTCCTCAGGGCTGCAGTCAATGTGAGTCAGCTTCAGCTCTACAGGCCACAAAACACATGGAGCCGGGAGCTTTGACTCCTCTTTTGCCCTAAAATACAAAAGAATCTTGTTATCAATGTTGTAAAATGTATAAAACATGCAATTTAAATCTGTGAGCAGGTAAATGACAGATGTCTCATGTTTTCACAAAATTGCAGTAGTATTATCACAATGCCATCCCGGGATGGGTATTTGCTATGTGGCAAGGTAAAATTCAGCACAATCAAAGGAAAATAGGCCTTATTATACTGGGAGAATGGTACAGGGAACCACAGCAGAACATTAAAATGACAACATTCAACACATATCATGCTAACAAATTAAGATGCCTGTTCAACAATTCCTATATTAGATGCATAATTATTTTCCCCCATTCTCAACAGAAGAAATTATTTCACAAAGCAGGGGAATACAATCTGGCACAGATTCATATATTGTGCTGGCATATGTTTTGGATTTATAAAGTTACGGTAATTGCTCAATTCAGCTGCATGTGTACAGCAAATACAACAAAAGACAATGCGACAACTAAAGTAAGAAATCAGTGAAGAAATTAAAATGTCATTAACAAGTCTTGAGCATTCTATCAACAAAGACCAGCATGAAAATGACGTTTGTTAGTGCTTAAAACACCAGCACAGTCTGGTCACATTTGTTTAAATATAAATCCAATGCAAAGCCAATCATTTATTGGCAGAGCACTGCACACATATAGAATATTGGTTATCAGTGGTTTGCATTGATTTTAATTATTTTGTGAGCATCACAATGTTATGTTTGCACTAGTGCTGCAACAACGCGGCGACGTCATCGATTACGTCGACTACAAAAATACGTCGACGTGCGTGAAATGCGTTGACGCGTCACACTGTTTGTTTACATCTCGCGTAATGGCATACTGGGAATGGAGAGAGTTGCATTCTATCACAAAAACAGAGACCACTATTATCAAAAGTATGGGAATACTTTAAAAAGAGGACAAATAAAATGGCCCTTTGTTCCCTTTGCAAAACCGATATGGTGTACCACGGCAGCACAACTGCGATGCGCGAGCACCTCAGAGGAAAACATCTTGGCGCTCTCCGGTGTTACGGTTTAACTGGTTACCGTGTGATCTGGTGACCAACTTCCTGGTTTAGGTCTGATATTCTTGCGCTTGCGGCATTCTGAAAAGTTGAGAAGTTTAACTCGGTGCGGACGCGCCTGGAAAAAACGAGTGCGTCTCATCCGCGTGCGCGTCGTAACCGTGTCGCTTCCATTATGGACTACATTGGAAATAACGGACTTGAGCACGCAAAAGACGTGATATGTGAACGGCCCCTTAAAAGACAGCGCGCCGTGAGACAACAGTCACAAACCACCGAGCTACCCCGAATCAGCTTCAGATCTCTGGAAACCATGCTAAACCATAGCAGAACCCCGACTACATTTTATGGCTAGTGATGCTAAAGAACATTTCATGACGTCTCAGACAACTGTAAATTTATGGCTACTGTGGTTTAATTATAAACGCTATCATAAACTCATATTTACCATAGTAAAATATTTTCTTTATTATTTTATACTGTAAAAACTTCAACCACATTGGTTGAAAATGAACAAAGGTTGAAATATTATATTAGAAGTTGTACTTATATTTTTTTGTAAAGTTATCCAAAGGATTCATTAGTTAATTAAAAAAAGAAGATTAGATTAATTATTACATACTCATAAAACCCATCCGCTCAGAATCAAATACAAATATATTGCTATGAAATAAGACATATCAGGCTGCATTTGATTAAATCTCTTAATTTTTTAATCAATATTTCCACTACAATTAAGTAATTTTTTCCACTGAATTCTAGAAAGATTTAAGTAGTTATGATGTCTTTCTCAAGCTACTCAAACATCAATGGTTTGTCACAAACATCTACAAACAAAGGGAAACACTGTATAGTAAATAACTTAACACAAGGCTATCCAACCGAGGGTCTCGTCAAAAAATTTAAACATGGGTAAAAAAAAAAAAAATTCACAGTCAATTTTAAATATAAGCACACTGAAATGAAAGAAAGAGCACCCTCAGTTGATACTGCAATGATACAACATTATTGGCTAATCAGATTTAGCAAAAACTCA
This sequence comes from Carassius auratus, assembly GCF_003368295.1. NCBI lineage: Eukaryota > Metazoa > Chordata > Actinopteri > Cypriniformes > Cyprinidae > Carassius > Carassius auratus. The sequence goes on along the minus strand of NC_039262.1, from coordinate 2,306,706 downwards.
GAATCAGAAGTCAAAGTCAGAATCCACATGAATTATGCTCGCTCTCGCAAATCCTCTCTCATTAGCAAACAACAACATGATGTGTGTAAAAGATTCATTATACCATGTAGAGAACTTTATTTTATTGGAATGTTCTGAGTTCGCGAACTGAGATGATTGATAGCTATTTAGTGATTTTAAAATTATATCTACACATAAATGCGTGATTCATTTATGTGTAAAATAATTTCAATCATAATGTCATGTGTTTCATGTAACTGAAAATGTCCATCTGACTAGTAAAATTAAAATGTATTACAAATAATACATTTAATTAAAATTATACAAATAATTGACTGCTTTCTGCCTTTTTAGATTTTAATGAAAGAACAAGTGGGAGTATATGGTACAGTATGGGGCTTGTTAGGGTCACACCCCCTTTAAAATTAATTTTATATAAAGCCAATGATCACATACATAAACTTTTTGTATATATTAAGATAGCACAGCAATACTACAGCACGTAATCTGGTACGAAAAACTACAGGTGCATCTCAAATTAGAATGTTGTGGAAAAGTTCATTTATTTCAGTAATTCAACTCAAATTGTAAAAATTGTGTATTAAATAAATTAAATGCACACAGACTGAAGTAGTAGAAGTCTTTTTTTTTCTTTTTTTTTTTTTTATGTGATGAATTTGACTTGCATTTAACAAAAACCCACCAAATTAGAATACTTCAGAAGACCAATAAAAAATTTTTTTGTAAATTGTTGGCCTTCTGGAAAGTATATTAATTTACTATACTTGTACTAAATATTTGGTAGGGGCTCCTTTTGCTTTAATTACTGCCTCAATTTGATGTGGCATGGAGGTGATCAGTTTGTGGCACTGCTGAGGCGGTATGGAAGCCCAGGTTTCTTTGACAGTGGCCTTCAGCTCATCTGCATTTTTTTGGTCTCGTTTCTCATTTTCCTCTTAACAAAATCCTATAGATTCTCTATGGGGTTCAGGTCTGGTGAGTTTTCTGTCCAGTCAAGCACACCAACACCATCGTAATTTAACCAACTTTTGGTACTTTTGCCATTCACCTGGTCAGCAGAAGAAAGCATGAAGAACTGCAAGATTTCTTGGAAAACGGGTGCAGGCACTTTTTTTTTTCAAAAAACACAATGGATCAACACCAGCAGATGACATTGCACCCCAAATCATCACAGACTGTGGAAACTTAACACTGGACTTCAAGCAACTTGGACTATGAGCTTCTCCGCTCTTCCTCCAGACTCTAGGGCCTTGGTTTCCAAATGAAATACAAACCTTGCTCTCATCTGAAAAGAGGACTTTGGACCACTGGGCAACAGTCCTGTTCTTCTTAGCCCAGGTAAGACACCTCTGAAATTGTCTGTGGTTCAGGAGTGGCTTAACAAGAGGAACATGACAACTGTAGCCAAATTCCTTGACACTTCTGTGTGTGGTGGCTCTTGATGCCTTGTCTCCAGCCTCAGTGCATTCCTTGTGAAGTTCATTCAAGTTCTTGAATCGATTTTGCTTGACAAACCTCATAAGGCTGCGGTTCTCTCACTTGGTTGTGCACACTTTTTCCTTCCACTCAGCTTTCTGTTAATATGCTCGGATACAGCACTCTGTGAACAGCCAGCTTCTCTGACACTGAATTTTTGTGGCTTACCCTCCCTGTGAAGGGTGTCAATGATTGTCTTGTGTCAGATCAGCAGTCCCTAAGATTGTGTAGCCTAGTGAACCAAACTGAGAAACCTTTTTGAAGGCTCAGGAAACCTTTGCAGGTGTTTAGAGTTGATACACTGATTGGCATGTAACCATATACTAATTAGTTGATAGTTAATTGGTGGGTTTTAGTAAAATGTGAGCCAAAATCATCACAATTAAAAGAACCAAAGACTTAAGCTACTTCATTCTGTGAGCATTAGATTTATTTAAAACATGAGTTTCACAATTCGAGTTAAATTAATGAAATAATTAATGAAATTAATGAAACGTTTCCACGACATTCTAACTTACTGAGATGCATCTGTACATCAATATAGCTGTGCACATGACTCAAGAAACATCAATTACCCTATATAACATGATATAAGTCAAATCCTTACCTCTCCATTCAAATCTAAGGCATATGAATCCAATCTAACCATGAAGTCGAGGTAAATGTTAAGGCACCGAGCACGTCTGCCACGGCTTGGGATGGAGCTCAACACCCTAATAAAACAGCATTTATACAACACATATAAGTTAATTTAGGTAACTGCAATAATATCATGTAATTGTAAACTGATTATTTTATTCATTTCTGAACTGCACGATCATGTCACATAAATATAAAAAGCACTACACTAAAGCGAGCAAAACCTGACGACTGCAGTTCTTTAAACGTTAATGCAAACACTCTATTAGTAGACCACTTATAAAGACATTAGTATTTCATAATTTATTAATCGTTTAATCAGTATTCTCTGCATGACACAACAGCCAACTGTCGAATCTGTCGAGCTGACGGATTATAAGAAGGTGTTTTTTTTTTCTTCAAAAGTACTTTTTGATTGAATGCCGAAGCCATGAATAAGTAATGTGTTATATTCAAAATTGTGTCTGTAGGATTTATAAACGGAGTTGTCTTTTACCTTCTCGTCTGACAAGATTATCCGAGCGCGCATCATGTTTTCTGGAAATCGCTCGGCCTTGACACGTGCTGTAAAACGCTGCGTTTGTGGGCCAATAAGAAATCGACTACATATTTCAACAAACGAACCGTAAAGGAGCCCAAGGCTAGTTGTCGTCACACAGGTAGGTTGTCTGTTTATCAGTGACTTGTATAGTAGATTTTCAATTATATGCAATATACAAATGTTTGTTTTCTGAAGCAGGACCAGGACCTAGTTATAATAAAATTGAAAAATTGAAAAAAAAAATTGTTCTGAAAATTGTATATACTCTTCAATTTCTGCAATAATGAGGCATGTTGTCACAAAATATCAGCATGTTGTGGGGTGTTTATAGTCAAACTGTTCCACAACAACACCTAAAACCTAATATTCTTTTATTGTCCAATATTTGTGTTTATATGGCTATTTCACAATATTCTACTTATTTGACATGGCTTTTTAAAACTAGGAACCTCACTGTGCCAAATAAAACCAGTAATAACCAAATGTTCTGAATATTGTGTATGAACGCATGTAAATGAAAGGCAAAGTAGCATTGAGGAGGCTGACTGGCGACCAACACCATATTTCAAGGAGATGATATCCCTCTTGGTTAATCATTAAAACCCAGAATCCATTGCCAGTCTTCTGTAAATAAGATAAATGGCCTTAAGGCACTCACCTCTGTGACGCACCATTTCAGAGAGAGCAGAGCTTTAATTAAGACTGGAAGGTGTTATCTTGCCCATTCTTGGATTAATGAACTTTTCCGGGATGTATGTGATATTTGAACGGTTCTTATTAGAGTTTCCGTCATGCTACAGGTTTATTTTGTGAGCATTTGTTTCTGAGGAAAGAGGAAAAGCAACACACATAGTTGACAAATTGTTTAAATGTTTTTTGGAGACTCATTGGGCTTCAGAGATGCGTATCATTTTAGGAATGGATATATGCATCACATTGCCAAACGTTAGAATGGGCTGTTGATATTGGAATGTTTTAACAATTTAGATTTGGAGGGGCACTTTTTTTATATTATTTGGTGGTTTTAATTTTGCATTCCAGTTTTTCTTATTAATTTCTCCTTGAACATGCCAATGAAAAGAAATATAGGGAGCCCATTGAAGAATGACACGTTTCATCATCGACAAGCGTCGCAAACAAAGAGAGCTTGCAAAAATGCAGATGACCTCCACGCTACAATTCTTGTTGACCAAGACAATCTCGGGAAAAACATGTTTTTCAAAGCCAGGCTTGATGAGGAGGAGGATTCTGGCATTAAATCAGGTGGGGAAATCAGCTTTGTTTTAAATGTTTTTCAAACTGGCTTTGATTGAACTACTGCTATGCTTTCAGTTCGAAATTCTCAATCTGTCACCGGTTTGTTTAGCAATTATATGTTATGAATAGTTTTGGCACACGTCACGGTTTGAAAGCTATGTATGTTATTCATTTGGCAGAAGCTGATGAAAGTAATGGAAGCCTTTCCTCTGAAGAGGACCTGGGCCACCTGGATTATTCGAAGACATTTTCTGTCAAACAAACTGTGCCAAAGAAAAGCATCAGTCAGATCATCAAGGACAAGAAGAAACAGACTCAACTTACTTTACAATGGTACTCCCTCTTCGTTTCTTCTTTTAATGAAGCTTGCCATTGAAAGTAAACGTACAGAAATTGGAAGCAAAGAATGATAATACACTTGTGTTTTGTTTTTTTTATTAGGCTTGAGGAAAATTACATCGTTTGCGAAGGTGTTTGTCTGCCACGGTGCATCCTCTACGCTCATTATTTAGACTTTTGTCGGAAGGAGAAATTGGATCCTGCTTGTGCTGCCACGTTTGGGAAGGTAAGAGGAGTTTTTATATCTTCAGTTATACAGTTTGTTTATTAGAAACGTTCTCAGTTCTGTCACTTCTAAAACTGGTACCTATTCTACTGACAGCTATTGCATTTTATGTTGATTTTAGTTGATTTTTAGAAAGCTGTCATGAAATATATCTGGTAAAAGGTTGTGCATGTGCCAAATTAAACAAAATCAGACACAAATACCTATTGATTTTGTATTTACAGATTGATTGTAATTTATATTAGAACTCTATCATTGTCATTACAGACCATAAGGCAGAAATTTCCTCTGCTTACAACAAGAAGGCTTGGAACCAGAGGCCATTCGAAGTAAGAGAGAGCTGAATGGCCTGGTTACTGACTGAAAATGTTATTTATTACTATTAAATGTGCTATTTAAATGGCTACATTTAAATGGCTCTCTGTGTTTGTCTTTCAGATATCATTATTATGGTATTGGAATCAAGGAGAGCAGTGCGTATTATCACTCTGTGTACTCTGGAAAAGGTTTGACACGGTTAGTTTTGACCTTCATTTCAGCGCCCAATTAGAAGTCCTTGAATGTTTTGAATAATCTGTAATGGAAGTGATTTTTCAACGTCCATACTGAGACACATTATATTTATTGACATTTATTTTCATGATTCATTTATGTACATCTTTTAATGTTTAATCATATCAGTAATGTCTCTTTACATGTTTTGCACAGATTCTCTGGAAGCAAGCTAAAAAATGAGGTTGGCAGTTTTACTAATGTTCATATTAAATAGAAGTGCTGCACTTCGATTTTAGTACCTCAGCATTCTCAGGAAATTCATATATACTGTTCAAAAGTTTGGAGTTGGTATGTTTTTAAATATACAGTATTAATCTCTTATGCTCACCAAGGCTGCATTTAATTGATCAAAAATAATAAAGTAAGTGACCATTATTGCAGTTTGCATTTTAATATTTAAATACACATTAATAATGTAATTTATTCCAATGAATTCAAAGTTTAATTTTCTGCAGCCTTCAGTGTCTTGCTTTTTTGGTGCAATGATTACCAAGATTGATATCAGTATAAGCCGTACTTGCTGAATAAAAGTATTGACTGAATAAAAATGACCCTAAACTATTTTGTAGTGGAAAATGCAAAACATTTTGTGGTACATTCTTGCAAAATGTAAGACTTTCACATGCACTGCATATGTATATGTTTTAAAAATGTTGTCATGTTTTGTTAACTAAACAGCAGTATAATAGTACTTATATGCATTCTATTTATTATTCACAGGGAGGATTCACCAGAAAATACTCTCTTAGTTCTAAAACAGGAACACTTTTACCTGAATTCCCGAGTGCACAGCATTTAGTGCTTCAGGAGTCTGTTTCAAAAGATAAGGTCTGTTCATTTCTATGGAGACCCATTCCAAAATGCTGTTTACTGTATATGTGCTACTTCTAAAATGTATTATTATTATTTTTTTTTGTTAGGTCGACACATTGATTATGATGTACAAAACCCACTGTCAGTGCATTCTGGACAATGCCATTAATGTCAACTTTGAGGAGGTGCAATTTTAAGCTCTTAAAGAATCTCTAATCATCTAGATTCTAGAAAAATCCACAGTAATCAATCCCATTGGTTCCAGATCCAGAACTTTCTACTTCACTTCTGGCAAGGAATGCCTGAACATCTCCTGCCACTGCTAGAGAATCCGGTTATCGTGGACATCTTCTGTGTGTGTGACTCTATACTCTACAAAGTGAGTGTTTTTGAGCCATATCTGGGTGTCCACTATGTGTATTTTTATACTGTCATTCAAAGGATTTGGGCTGCTTTAAAATAGTTGTGCTGCTTTATGTTTTTTGTGGAAACTTTGATAGTTTTAAGACATTTTAAAACATTTTAAATTATTAAAATATAAAAAATTGGTATCATTTACATGAATAATTCCATTAATACTTTTTGTTGTTGTTGTTGTTGTAGCTCATATTCATCACATCATGTTTGACTCAAACGGTCTGAATTATTTTCCACAGGTTTTGACTGATGTCCTCATCCCTGCTACAATGCAGGATATGCCAGAGAGGTTTGTCTATTAAACTGCTGCATTATATAACACACGTTTGGTTTAAATGCAGTCGATTCAAAAATATGTTGAATATGATGCCATTAAGTGTTTTTGAGTGAGTTTAGGGAAATATCTTTAGTCTTTTGGCAGATATTCGAAATTTTGCCAAGCACTGGGAACACTGGATGGTGTCTTCCTTAGAGAATCTTCCGGAAATCCTCTCGGAAAAGAAACTGCCGATAGCGCGACAATTTGTGTCTTCCTTAAAGAGACAGACCTCCTTTTTACATCTTGCACAGGTAAATACATTGTACACAAACATCAATAAATCGTGCCTTTGGCCTTTTTTTTGTTGTAAAAGTGCAATTATAATTGATTTATATCTTTTCAGATTGCAAGACCTGCACTTTTTGACCAGAATGTAGTGACTTCTATGGTGAATGACATTGATAAGGTGGATCTGAACAGTATTGGTTCTCAGGCACTGCTTTCAGTTACAAATGACCAAGATTCAGACTTCTACTCTGAATGTGAGTTACTGATGGCTTTTTTCCCCCAAATCTCATATGCTGAGCCTCAAACTATATTTATGACTTCTTGATCTCATCTGCTAGATGACTCAATTTCAGTCTTTCAAGAGTTGAAAGACCTCCTGAGGAAAAACGCCACGGTAGAGTCTTTCATTGAATGGCTGGACTCGGTGGTCGAGCAGAAAGTTATTAAGGTTTGTCGCATTTCAAACTCTCAGTATTCAGGCTAGCCATGACTGTTAATTTTAAATTGCATATTATCTGTCTTCTAGCCCAGCAAACAAAATGGTCGGTCAGTGAAGAAGCGAGCTCAAGATTTCCTTCTGAAGTGGAGTTTTTTTTGGAGCACGAGTGATGCACAATCTCACCCTAAACAACGCTACTAGCTTTGGTAAACCTTTAGCATGCATTCATATAAATTGCAGTCACTGATTCAGTTGCTTTCAAACTCTCTAGATATAACTGAATCTTAGTAGTATAGTCAAATCTGTACTATTCGTTCAGGCTCTTTAGCAGAGAATGAGCCATAAAAGCCTGTACAAACAAAGCTTTATCTTGTGTCGCGTGTCTGCGCCCTGATTAGGGAGCGACCTTTTTCAGTGTTCATAACATTTGACGACCCTACAGGTGTTCACAAAGCCAAACAGATTCACCTGGTAGGCCACACATTTGACCTCAGCAAATCTCTGGGAAAACTCTGGTTGTGCCCATTGCATTGTGGGATTTAGTACTCTGCCTAGTGTTTTTTTGTTTTGTTCTGTTTTTGTATATAATCAGTGATCCTGGAATACTGTACCATGAACTGCAAAAACAGGTTCTGAACAAAGCAAGAGTTTGCTGCTTTTAATCAAAAATCAGATACCTTTGATTATTATGGTTATTAAGATTTAGGAAGTGATTTTTGCAACATATACTAAAACAATTAAACTTTGTTTAATGTTATTTACAGGCTCGTTCCATCTCATTCGGATGCTTTTGGATGAGTACATCCTGCTAGCCATTGAAACTCAATTCAACAATGACAAAGAGCAAGACCTTCAGAATCTACTGGAGAAATACATGAGGAGTGCAGGTACCTTCATATTTTTGTTCTATTTATGGGTTTATTAGTAGGTTATTTTTTTGTACATTACAGCTTAAATGTAAGATTTGTTAATTGTTTTAAAAAACACCAAGGCTGCATTTATTTGATCAGAAATACTGTGAAATCATTAGAAAATATGCTAAATATTTAAAATAACTGTTTTAAAATCAAGTGTCACATGATCCTTCAGAAATCATTCTGATACGTTGATTTGGAGTTTGAGAAATATTTCATATTATTATTATTATCAGTGTTGATAACAGTTGTGCTGCTTAATATTTGTGTGGAAAAAGTGATCACATTATTTTATGAATAGGAAGTTCAAAAGAACAGAAAATATTTTGTAACATTATAAATGTTTTGGGCATCTTAATGTATCCTAGCTGAATAAAAGTATTTAATTTCCTAAACATAAAAAACTAAATGGTTCAATGTACAGTATGTGCAAATGTCTTTAACCTAGTGTAATGTGAATTTATTTTCTTTTTTTCATTTTGACAGATGCTAGTAAGGCTACTTTTACCGCCTCACCAAGTTCCTGTTTCTTGGCCAATCGGAATAAATCCGGTGTGGTGTCCAGTGATTCAACTGTCAAGGACGAGATCCCACCGGAACATGACTTCCTGTCGCTCACAGCTGCACAGCAGGGGCCCGGGACCAGTTCTGTTGTGTACCATAGTACCGATCCAGACAACTTCACTATATCTGGTACTTAAAAACAGCAGCTCACATCTATTTGAGACATATTCATGTTTAATATAGTCAAAAAAAGTTCTTATTGAGTAAAGAGTGCAACACTAACAGTCACTTTTTCAGAAACATTATATTTTCATAAACAATAATTTTTAAATATTAACTATACTATAAAAATATTTATTTTTATTTATTTATTTTTATGTTTCTTTGTCATTGATTGAAATTTCTGAGAAAAAAATGGGCAACAATAAAAAAAAATTTCACCGCGATTAATCGCGATATTGTCTTTGATTAATCGCAATTAATCACATTGTTATGCACAAAACTAACAATGCATTCAAAAGTAATGTATTGTGCACTCTTTTTTTTATTATAAAAAAAAATGTAAGCCTACTGCTATAAGAACAAAAGTGTAATAACATTTGGTTTGCAACACTTTAAACAGAATAAGGTGCTTTTTACAGCAGTGTTCCTTTTAATTAGTAGCAGCTAAAATATTTATATAATATAGTAAGGTGTTAACTTGCCCAGCCCTAATATTAATATAATTACTATTTCTTTTCAGGTCAAATGGATTACTTGCAGAACAGTGCCCCCCTGATGACTCCTCCGATCTCTCCTGCCATGATCAACCGCAGCAGCGTGATCAACCAGGGCCCGATGGCTGTGAGGCCACAGAGCAGCTGCCCCATCCAGCCCCAAATGTCCTGCCAGAGCTTCTCCGACAGCATGTACCAGAGTCTGCACAATGCTAGTTCAGGCTCCTATCCCAGCTCGTCTTACTACCAGCCTGCGTTCAGAGCTCAGACTCACACTCCAACATCAGCCTATCAGGCTCGTGCTGAATACGCACCCTTCTCTGGACACCAGCTGACCAAAGACTGCTTCAGCAGCAGCTGCACCGTGTCTCCCTACAGCTCGAGGGCTGCAGCCACTGCATACGCAGCCTCAGGGGACCCTGTGATGGATACTGAGGGCGTACAGCTGCTGGACTCAGTCTACAGCTTTGGAGGAAGTGCTGCCAGTGGAGATGGATGTTCAGGTCCAGTTTGCAGCTCTGGGCACAATGGTGAGAAAAGATAAAAAGATTATTGACCAGTTAAAATAAATGTGTAAGAATTGACACTACTGTTTAAATTTGGAGTCAGAAGGATTGACTTATTTTTTAAAGAAATGTATACTTTTATTCAGGATGGATGCATTAAATTGATCAAAGTGACAGTGAAACAGTTTATACAGACCATTTATACAGTAAAAAAAAGTATTAATGTAAAAAAATGATATTCCAAATTGAAGTTGCAAAAAGGTGAGAAATGTTGGTATGTTTCCGGAAATGTTCACCCCTTATCAACCCTATTCCAAAAATATTAAGTAGTGCAACGCTGATAATAATAAGATATTTTTTTCATTGTAATACTATTTCACAACATTACTGTTTTACTGTAATAAATGCAGTATTATTGTTTTACTTCTGAATGATTATAATTAAATAATTTAAAAAAAGAAATTAAAGTGAAATTGCTTGATGAATCATGTCCTAGTATTTAGTGCACACATCCGAGCTGCAGCAATCCAGATCATGTCACATTTTTATTCTTCTCTATTCTGAATATAATTTATTGTCCTTTCTTCACTGTTCCTATAAAAAAGTAGCACAAAAACTGACCTCAGGATGACAAGATTTATCATGTATGTTGCAGAGCAAGGTTAATATGTTATTTTCAGATGCTCCTTTTGAAACATTACTGTTCTTCTTTCTCCTGGCCAGATATTACAGCAGCAGCGGGTATGTGGACACTCAGAGGATGGCACGTTTATCGATCAGCATGTGTCCGTTTCAGCAGCGTGAGCAGCATTCGCGCCGTTTCGGCCTATGCTGAAGTACACGACCCTCTCAACATCCTGGACGACACAAGCAGGAAGACAGCAAGACCCTACTATACGGACCTGTCCGAAATGGGCACACACACAGCAGGTGAGGACAGAAATCTGGGACTAGTTGTATTTATAACACTCTAAAACCATGCTGGCATAACAAGAGTCAAGTAATAAGATGGAAATTTTAATAAAAGATACAGTCTAAAGGTTTTTTTTTTAGATTTTAAAAGAGACTTGAAGTCTCTTATGCTTACCAGAGCTACATTTATTTGATCAAAAACTCAGCAACATTGTGAAATATTATTACAGTTTAAAAAACTGTTTTTTTTCTTTTGAATATATTTTGAAATGTATTTTTCCCTGTGATGCAAAGCTGAATTTTCAGAATAATTACCGTAATTCTATGTAGAAACAAGCAAGAAACTTGTTATTTATATTATTATTATTATTATTATCAATGCAGAAAACAATTTTTTGTGAAAACCATGATAAATTTTTTTCATTATTCTTTAATGAATAGAAAGTTCAAAAGGACAGCATTTATTTGAAATAGAAACTTTTGCAACATTGTAAAAGTATTTACTGTCACCTTTGCTCAATTTAATATACAGTTGATGAATAAAACTATTATTGCTTAAAAAAAATCCTCCTAATCCAAATATTTGAGTGGTATGTGTTATGTTGCAAAATTCGCAATTCCATAATTACTTCAAAACATAATTTACTCTTCAAATTTTACCATTAAAAATCATTAATGACATAAAATGAACTACTGGCAGGTTACCATTGTGACAACTTACCCCGCTCAATGTGCATTAAATGAACTGCATCTTTACTCTTGTACAAAGACAAACAGTGGACATTTTCAGCTGTTTTTTTTTTTTTTAACCAAGACTTTAGGTCTGTGCCTACACATAGTGTGACAACTAGCCCAGCCTTGCTTATATATTGAATGATGTCATTATTCATGGCTATTTTTATCTTCCATAACTGTCCTATGCTTCTTTATATTGTCCTATTTTCAGGATCCAGCATTGCTCGTTCCTGCTCCGTCTCGACACCCTGCATGTATGGAACTCCTGCTCCTTATCACTCCCAGAATGCACTGCTGCCTCTCCAGGGGACCACCGAGATCAGAGAAATGTGTCGTCTCTGCCCCCCATTAACACTGTGTTCATGGGGTCAACTGGAGGGCTGTCCTGACTGAAACCTTATCTGTAATTCAACATCTTTTGCTGTACTCACAGAAGGTGAGCATCTTTTAGCCTATCTGTATTTTTCTTTGCCAATTACATTGCAAAAAGACTAATTGATTTCACAAAATGTTTCTTTCTTTTTGCTAACAGTTAGGATTAGACAGGTAATGGCCCAATTATATTTTATTTAAGGTTTTGTAGTATATTAGAGAATACAGTTTCATTATTGTTCTTGATTTGGCTTTCTTGAATAAATATAATTTTTGCTTTATTTTTTCTGGAGGTCAAACTTTATTATTTAATAACTACAATTTAAAAAACAGCAACACTGTGACCATCTCATATCATTTTGTAAATGTTTCCACAAATGTTTCCACAATTAATGGCTTACAGCCTTTGATTTCAAACGATATCTTTCTTGGAAAAAAGCATTTATCCATAAAGGACATTACTAATGCAGTCATTAAAATGAGACGAGCATTAAAGCAGCAGGACATTAATAGAGCAGACTTCAGATCAGATATAATGCAGGCCTGTTCACAAAGAGTTATTTTAGTTTTTGTTAATATTTTCACTTAGCTTCATTTTATATTTTCAGTTTAGAATTTTTGTTAAATTTT